>NC_067398.1:409935065-410241454 GCF_016432865.1 Antechinus flavipes | reverse complement strand
TGTGGGTTTAGATGGCTCTCTTTGTCACAAGATCATTGCAACTAGCATCAGTCATCTCACGGGTAGAAACAGTTAGATCCATTGGAATTGATCATCATATTATGTTGTTATTGTCATGTACAATGATTTCCTGGTTCTGCTCATTTCACGTAGGACCAATTAATGTAAATCTCTCCAGATCTCTCTAAAATCATCCTCCTGATCATTTCTTATAAAACAATATTTCAAATATTCATATATGATAACTTATTCAGCCATTCTCCAACTGATGAACATGCACTCAGTTTCCAGTTTCTTGCCACTATGAAAAGGCCTGCTGCAACCATTTTTGTGCATGTGGGTTCCCTTGCCTTTCTTTAACATTCCTTTGGGATACAGGACCAATAGGAAAACTTTTGAATTAAAAGGTATATACATTTTGACAACTTTTTGAGCATAGTTCCAAGTTCTCCAGAATGGTTGGCTCCGTTATCAGTTCCACCAACAATGCATCAATATCCCAGTTTTCCTGCATCCCCTCCAACATTCATCATTATTTTTTTCCTGTCATCTTAGCCACTCTGACAGGTGTGTAGTGGTGTCTCAGAATTGTCTTAATTTGCATTTCTCTGATCAATAGTTATTTAGAGCACCTTCTCATATAATTAGAAATGGTTTTAATTTCTTCCTTTGAAAATTGTTTGTTCATAACCTTTTACCATTTATCAATTGCAGAATGGCTTGAATTCTTTTTATTTTACTCAATTCTCTATATATTTTAGAAATGAGAACTTTATCAGATCACTTCAGTGTAAAAATCATTTGTCAATTTATTTTGTCCCTTCTGATATTGTCTACATTAGTTTTATTTGTACACAAACTTTTAAACTTAATATAATCAAAATTATCTATCTGGTTTTCAATTATATGTTCCAGTTCTTCTTTGGACACAAAAATCTTTCCTTCTCCACAGATCTGAAAAGTAAATTATCCTATGTTCTCCTAATGTGCTTATAGTATTACTCTTTATGTCTAAATCATGAATGGTTTTGGTCTTATCTTGGTATGTGGTATTAAGTGTGGGTCAAGCCCTAATTTCTTCCAAGCTCTAGCTTCCAGTTTTATCAGCAGTTTTTGTCAAATAGTGAATTCCTATCCCCAAAGCTGGGCCTTTGGGTTTGTCAGATTAGATTGCTGTAGTTATTGACTATTTTATCATGTGATCCTATGCCACTGATCCACTACTTTATTTTTTAGCCAGTACCAAATCCTACTTGATAAAATAATTTTAGGTCTGATATAGCTAGGCCACATTCATTAGCACTTTTTCATTAATTCATTTGAACTTCTTGGCCTTTTCTTCTTTCAGATAAATTTTGTTATTATTTTTTTTAGATCTGTAATTTCTTAGGAATTTGATTTGTATGTCACTAAATAAATAGATTAATTTAGGTAGTATTGTCATTTTTATTATATTTGTTTTGCCTTCCCATGAGCACTTGATAATTTCCCAACTGACTAGATCTGACTTTATTTGTGTGCAAAGTGCTTTGTTTTTGTTCATATAATTCCTGGGTTTATTTGAAATTTGGTAGTACTCCTTCTTTTCCTACTTTTCAAATATTTTATAGAGCATTGTAAGTAATTGTTCTTTGAATGTTTCATAGAATTCACATGTAAATCCATCTGGTCCTGGGGATGTTTTCTTAGAGAGTTGATTAATAACTTGTTCTATTTCTTTTTCTATAATGGGACTATTTAAATAATTTGTTTCCTCTTATCTTAACCCCTGCATTCTATATTTTTATAGATATTCCTGCATTATATTGAGGGTACCAAATTTATTACCATATAGTTGGGTAAAATAGCTCCTAATTATTGCTCTAATTTTCTCTTCATTGGTGCAAAGTTCTCCCTTTTCATATTTGAGACTAACAATTTGATTTTCTTATTACCTTTTTCTATTCAAATTAATTTAAAGCTTACCTATTTTTTTCATAAAATCAATGCTTAGTTTTATTTATTAATTCAATAGTTTTCTGTTTTAAATTTTATCCATCTCTCCTTTTATTTTCAGAATTTCAAATTTGGGATTTAATTGAGAGGTTTGATTTTGTTCTTTTTTTCTTAAACTGTTTTAGTTGTAAGTCCAATTCACTGATCTTCTCATTCTCTATTTTATGCAAACAAGCATGTAGAGACATAAAATTTCCCGTTATAACCACTTTGCTAGCATTCCACAATTTCTGTATGTTGTCTCATTATTGTCATTTTCTTGGAAGAAGTTGTTGATTGTGTCTATAATTTGTTGTTTCACCCATTCATTCTTTAGGATTAGATTATTTAATTTCCTATTAATTTTTGGTCGATTTTTTCCTGGTCTTATATTGCATTGTATCATGATCTGAAAAAATGCATTTACTATTTCTGCCTTTTTGCATTTGATTTTGAAATTTTTATGCCCTAATATATGACCAATTTCTGTATAGGTTCCATGAACCACGAGAAAAAAAGTAAACTCTTTTCTGTCTCCATTCAATTTTTCTCCAAAATCTATCATATCTAACTTTCCTAACATTTTGTTTACCGCCTTAACTTCTTTCTTATTTATTTCTGATTTATCTATTTCTGAGAGAGCAAAGTTGAGATTCCCCACTGGTATAGCTTTGCTGTCTGTTTCTTCTTGCATTTCTCTTAACTTCTCTTTTAAGAATCTAGATGTTAAAGCACTTGATGCATACATGTTTATTATTGATATTGTTTCATTCATTATCTGTGGTACCCTTTAATAAAATATAGTTTCCTTTCTTATCTCTTTTAATTAGATCTATCTTTGCTTTTACTTGACCTGAGATCAGGATTGATTGTTACCCCTATTTTTTTTAACTTTACCTGAAGCATAGATTCTACTCTAGCCCTTTATCTTCCCTCTCTCTATATATATATCACTATATTTTAAGTGTGTTTCCTGTAAACAACATATTGTAGGATTTTGGCTTTTAATGCAGTCTGCTATACACTTTTGTTGTATGGCAGAATTCATTCTATTCACATTCAAAGTTAAAATAACTAATTCTGTACTTCCTAATTTTCCTTAAGTTATGCCGTTCTCTTTCCTTTCCCCCTTCCCTCCTCCCAAGTATCTTGGTTTTGATGACCACCTCCCTCAAACAACCTCCCCCCTTTAGAGCCCCTCTTACTTTTTTACTCCTTTCCCCTAACACCTCTGCTTTCCCTTTTATTAGTATATCCCTTTCTTTTCCTTTTTTCCTCCCATTTTCCTTTAAAGTGAGATAGTTTCTGTGTGAAATACAATATATGGGTATTCTCTCTTAGAGCCAAATCTGATGAGAATAAGATGCACACAATGTTTATTTCCCTCCCTTCTTTCCCTCAATTATAATAAGTCTTCTTTGCTTCTTTGTGAAATGCAATTTCACAATATTTCATTGTCATTATTATTATCATTTTTGATAAATCTGAAGAAAAAAAATCCTTCTACTCTTTTATTCTTATTCTTTGATAGGATGAGAAAACCCACCTTTTATACATGTAGGAAAATTCAAGTAAACAAGAAGTGATTAAGCAGCTCTTAGTTTCTGGAGTACTGCTAAGTACTGAGGAAATAAGTAATGGCAAATAATAGTATCTTCTATCAAGAAGTTCACATTTCATTAGGCTAAATATCAATTTAATAGTTGAGTAGAGAATAAGCTGTAGTGAAGAGAAACTTGAAACAGAAATGACAACCAGTGATCTATTTCAGTAATTCATGTGATGGGCACTTTTTTCAGAGTTTTACAATGTCAGAAGTGAGAATCGAAACATACATAGACATCATAAAAGTAGAATTTATAGAAAAGAACTTATTGGATATGGAGGAGGGATAATAAAGTTATGAACTTTTATCTGAAATATAAGCAAAATCCTTAATAGATTACTGTACTATTCCTCTCAACTTCATCTGTTGTTAAAAGAGATGTCATATAGCTAGCAACACATTTGAAGGCTGTATATCATGATGACCCTTTAAGTAAGCATGTTATTTTTATATTGTGCTTTTCTGTCTTTTCAGTTGTTTGGTATTTTTTTTTTTAACAATTATAACATTTTATTGACAGAACCCATGCCTGGATAATTTTTACAACATTATCCCTTGCACTCACTTCTGTTCCGACTTTTCCCCTAACTCCCTCCACCCCTACCTCAGATGGCAAGTAGTTCTATACAAGGTAAATATGTTACTACATATCCTAGATATAATATATATGTGCAGAACCGAACAGTTATTTTGTTGCACAGGAAGAATTGGATTCAGAAGGTAAAAATAACCCGGGAAGAAAAACAAAAATGGAAAGAATTTACATTTATTTCCCAGTGTTCTTTCTTTGGGTGTAGCTGCTTCTGTCCATCATTGATCAATTGAAACTGAGTTAGATCTTCTCTTTGTCAAAGATATCCACTTCCATCAGAATACATCCTCATACAGTATCATTGTTGAAGTATTTAATGATCTCCTGGTTCTGCTTATTTCACTTAGCATCAGTTCATGTAAGTCTCTCCAAGTCTCTCTGTATTCATCCTGCTGGTCATTTCTTACAGAAAAATAATATTCCATAACATTCGTACACCACAATTTACCCAACCATTCTCCAATTGATGGGCATCCATTCATTTTTCAATTTCTTGACACTACAAACAGGGCTGCCACAATCATTTTGGCACATACAGGCCTCTTTCCCTTCTTTAGTATCTCTTTGGGGTATAAGCCCAGTAGTAACATTGCTGGATCAAAGGGTATGCACAGTTTGATAACTTTTGAGGCATAATTCCAGATTGCACTCCAGAATGGTTGGATTCATTCACAACTCCACCAACAATGTATCAATGTCCCAGTTTTCCTGCATCCCCTCCAACATTCATCATTATTTTTTCCTGTCATCTTAGCCAATCTGACAGGTGTGTAGTGGTATCTCAGAGTTGTCTGGTATCTCAGAGTTGTCTTAATTCGCATTTCTCTGATCAATAATGATTTGGAACACGCTTTCATATGAGAGGAAATAGTTTCAATTGCATCATCTGAAAATTGTCTGTTCATATCCTTTGACCATTTATCAATGGGAGAATGGCTTGATTTCTCATAAATTGGAGGCAATTCTCTATATATTTTGGAAATGAGGCCTTTATCAGAACGTTCAACTGTAAAAATGTTTTCTAATTTTGTTGCTTCTCTTCTAATCTTGTTTGCATTAGTTTTGTTTGTACAAAGGCTTTTTAATTTGATATAATCAACATTTTCTATTTTGTGATCAGTAATGGTCTCTAGGTTCATCTTTGGTCACAAATTTCTTCCTCCTCCACAAGTCTGAGAAATAAACGATCCTATGTTCTTCTAATTTATATATAATCTCATTCTTTATGCCTAAATCATGGACCCATTTTTAATTTTTTTTTTATTATAATAACTTTTTATTGACAGAACCCATGCCAGGGTAATTTTTTACAACATTATCCCTTGCACTTACTTCTGTTCAAATTTTTCCCCTTTCTCCCTCTACCCTCTCCCCTAGATGACAAGCAGTCCTATATATGTTAAATATATACAAAATGTCAGTCAAATGGTTTGTGATTTTGGATATGGGTTCCTAGGGAGGAAGAGATTTGATTCATTCTTTTTGTCTACTCATGGAAAAAGTTGAATAAATGCAAGGAAATTATAAAGGCATATTCGATCTCAATGTGAAGACAAACAAATTTCCCATCAGAGTACCCAAAAGTAGAATCATGACTTTGGAGACTAGAGGACTTTAAACTACAACAACAATAAAACAAACAAAAAATAAGAATGATGTACTCTTTTTTCAAATACACTAAATAAATATACTAAATATATTACATAAAGGATTCTTCAGGGAAGGGTCAGATGGGACAATCCCTAAGGTCCACCACCTTGGTAACTTCCACCCAGATGTTTATACTGCCATGATTGATGGGTATTCACTATATCTAACCAATTATAATCATGTTTACTTTTTCACCCTGGATATCTTGTCTTCTCTCCTTTTGCCACAGATATTCTCTTTTTGCATTTCCATTTCTCTCTGTCTTTCTTCTTTGTATCTTTTTCCTGCTCCTCTTTCTTTCTGTTTTTCTTTGTGTCTCTCTCTCTGTGTCTTTTGAAATATCAGATTCCAGGCCTTCAATTGTTTAATGTTGAGGCAGCCAGATCTTGAGTGACTCTTATTGTGGTACCCTGACATTTGAATTGTTTTTCCCTGGCTGATTGAAATATTTTTCCCTTAATCTGATAGTTTTGAAATTTGGCCACAATATTCCTTGGAGTTTTTATTTAGCGTCTTTTTCAGAAGGTGTTTGATGAATTCTTTCAACACCTATTTTACTTTCTGATTCTATTACTTTTGCGTAGTTCTCTTTGTGGATTTCTTGTAAAATAGGATCTAGGCTCCTTTTTTTCATCGTGATTTTCAGAATGTCCAATGATCCTGAGGTTCTTCCTCCGAGACCTATTTTCCAGGTTTGTTGTTTTTCCAAATAAATATTTGATGTTTTTTTTTCTAATCTTTCTATTATGTTGTTGTTGTTGTTGTTGTTTGTTTGTTTGTTTGTTTGTTTGTTTTTTGTTTGTTTTGCTTGACTGATTCTTGGTGTCTCAATGAATCAGTAATTTCTATTTGTTCAGTTCTGATTTTTAGTGAGTAATTTTTTTCATTAGCTTTTTTTACTTCTTTTTGTATGTGTCCAAAGAGATATTAAAGAAAGGAAAGGGACCTGTATGTGCCAAAATGTTTCTGGCAGCCCTGTTTGTAGTGGCTAGAAACTGGAAAATGAATGGATGCCCCTCAATTGGAGAATGGTTGAATAAATTGTGGTATATGAACTTTATGGAATATTATTGTTCTGTAAGAAAAGACCAGCAGGATGAATACAGAGAGGACTGGCGAGACGTACATGAACTGATGCTAAGTGAAACGAGCAGAACCAGGAGATCATTATATACCTCAACAATGATACTGTTTGAGCATGTATTCTGATGGAAGTGGATTTCTTTGACAAAGAGATCTAATTCAGTTTCCTTTTTTTTAATTTTTTTATTCATTCATTTATTTATTTATTAATAACGTTTTATTGATAGAACTCATGCCAGGGTAATTTTTTACAATATTATCCCTTGCATTCACTTCTGTTCCGATTTTTCCCCTCCCTCCTTCCACCCCTTCCCCCAGATGGCAAGCAATCTTTTACATGTTGAATAGGTTACAGTATATCCTGGATACAATATACATGTGCAGAACCTAACAGTTTTCTTGTTGCACAGGGAGAATTGAATTCAGAAGATATAAATAATCCGGGAAGAAAAACAAAAATGCAAGCAGTTTATATTCATTTCCCAGTGTTCTTTCTTTGGGTATAGCTGCTTCTGCCCATCTTTGATTAATTGAAACTGAATTAGCTCTCTTTCTCGAAGAGATAAACTTCCATCAGAATACATCCTCAAACAGTATCATTGTTGAGGTATATAATGATCTCCTAGTTCTGCTCGTTTCACTTAGCATCAGTTCATGTAAGTCTCGCCAGTCCTCTCTGTATTCATTCTGCTGGTCATTCCTTATAGAACAATAATATTCCATAGCGTTCATATACTACAATTTACTCAACCATTCTCCAATTGAGGGACATCCATTCATTTTCCAGCTTCTAGCCACTACAAACAGGGCTGCCACAAACATTTTGGCACATACAGGTCCCTTTCCCTTCTTTAGTATCTCCTTGGGATATAAGCCCAGTAGAAACACTGCTGGATCAATGGGTACGCACAGTTTGATAACTTTTTGAGCATAGTTCCAAATTGCTCTCCAGAATGGCTGGATGTGTTCACATTTCCACCAAAAATATATCAGTATCCCTGTTTTCCCACATCCCCTCCAACATTCCACATTATCTTTCCCTGTCACTCTAGCCAATCTGACAGGTATGTAGTGGTATCTCAGAGTTGTCTTAATTTGCATTTCTCTGATTAATAATGAGTTGGAGCATATTTTCATATGTCTATAAATAGTTTCAATTTCTTTGTCTGAGTGGAGAATGGTTTGATTTCTTATAAATTAGAGTCAATTCTCTATATATTTTGGAAATGAGGCCTTTATCAGAACCTTTGATTGTAAAAATGTTTTCCCAATTTATTGTTTCCCTTCTAATCTTGTCTGCATTTGTTGTGTTTGTACAAAAACTTTTCAATTTGATATAATCAAAATTTTCTATTTTGTGGTCAGTAGTGATCTCTAGTTCTTCTTTGGTCATGAATTCCTCCCTCTTCCACAGGTCTGCGAGGTAAACTATCCTATGCTCTTCCAATTTATTTATAATCTCATTCTTTATGCCTAGGTCATGAACCCATTTTGACTTTATCTTGGTGTACAATGTCAAGTGTGGGTCAATTCCTAGTTTCTGCCATACTAATTTCCAATTTTCCCAGCAATTTTTGTTAAATAGTGCATTCTTATCCCAGAAACTGGTGTCTTTGGGTTTGTCAAACACTATGGTATTAAAGTTATTGGCTGTTTTGTCCTTTGAACCTAACCTATTCCATTGATCAACTAGTCTATTTCTTAGCCAATACCAGATGGTTTTAGTAACTGCTGCTTTATAATATAATTTTAGATCTGGTACAGCTAGGCCACCTTCATTTGATTTTTTTTTCATTAATTCCCTTGAAATTCTTGATCTTTTGTTTTTCCATATGAACTTTGTGGTTATTTTTTCTAATTCATCAAAGTCGTTTTTTGGGAGTCTGATTGGTATACCGCTAAATAAATAGATTAATTTAGGTAGTATTGTCATCTTTATTATATTTGCTCACCCAATCCAAGAGCATTTAATATTTTTCCAATTGGTAAGATCAGACTTAATTTGTGTGGAAAGTGTTTTGTAGTTTTGCTCATAAAGTTTCTGATTTTCCCTTGGCAGATAGATTCCTAAATATTTTATACAATCAGTAGTTACTTTAAATGGAATTTCTTTTTGTAACTCTAATTGTTGGGTTTTGTTAGTGATATATAAGAATGCTGATGACTTATGTGGGTTTATTTTATACCCTGCAACTTTGCTGAAGGTGTGGATTGTTTCTAATAACTTTTTAGTAGAGTCTCTGGGGTTCTCCAAGTATACCATCATATCATCAGCAAAGAGTGATAATTTGGTTTCCTCATTGCCTATTCTTATTCCTTTAATCTCTTTCTCAACTCTTATTGCCAAAGCTAGCATTTCTAATACAATATTAAATAGTAACGATGATAGTGGGCAACCTTGTTTCACTCCTGATCTTATTGGGAATGGTTAATTCAGTTTCAATTGCTCAAGGATGGACAGAAGCAGCTACACCCAAAGAAAGGACAGTGGGAAATGAATATAAACTGCTTGCATTTTTGTTTTTCTTCCCATGTTATTTATATCTTCTGAATCCAATTCTCACTGTGCACCAAGAGAACTGTTTGGTTCTGCACATATATATTGTATCTATGATATACTGTATCCTATTTAACATGTATAGTTCTGCTGGGGGAGGGGTGGAAGGAGCAAGGGGAAAAATTGGAACAGAAGAGAGTGCAAGGGATAATGTTGTAAAAAATTACCCTGGCATGGGTTCTGTCAATAAAAAGTTATTAGAGTTGTTTTTTTTTTTTTTTTTTTTTTTTGTATTTTTCTTCTTTTTTTAAAGTTCAGATCTATTTTTAGGGCAAGGGGGTTTTCCAAACTTCCTCTTCAAGTGGCTGCAGCTGTGCTGGGTCACTGAGTGAGTGTTTACTGACTTTCTGTGCTGGGTCAGCTTGATCAGGTCCTGTGAGTTTCTGACATTTTGGGGATGCACTTTTTACGTTTTGTATTTGTTTTGAATGTTTTATAACTTCTTTGCTACAATACTGGCTTGCAACCAGGACAGAGTAGCCACCCCGGGTCTGCACAATCTGCACTGGCGTCTGTGCTTGGCTTTCTTGTTCTTGGCCAGCCTCCCTCCATGCTGGATTGAAACAGACCTTTTCTAGAGATTTTCAAAATGATATTCTGATGGCAATTTGTAACACTCCCAATATTTGTGGAATCTTCCAGTCCAGAAATTATTCAGAGGCTTGATTTGCCAATTAGTCTGAAGGTTGTGGGAGAAGATCAGAAAGAAGCATGTGTCCTCTCTTTCATCTTAGATCTGCTCCAGAATGCAATTTCTTTTTTGAAAAAGTTGGTGATTATTTTTACTACAAGATCTAGTTTAAGAAAATGGGTCAAAAGCATAACCTCAATGGTTGATATACTCTCATAAATATTGGGAAGTAACAATTCTGCCATACTCTGATTTTAAGTCATAAATCATATGGAATACTGTGTTCAATTTTGGTTGCTGTATTTTAGGAAGCATTTTGAGGTGCTAAAAAGCAACGCAAAACAAGTAATAATGATGGTAAAAAATACTATAAATAATTCTATATGAAATTCAACCAAAGGAATTTGTGAGGATTGTACAGAGAAAAGAAAGGGCAGAGAAGAGTGATTCTATTTTAATTTGAAGATTGTATGGTTCTGTTACATAGGATAAATATTTCAATAGACAGAAATGGTAGTAAAGTGTGCATATGCTTTCAATGATAATTTTACTAAATTTCTTTGTTTGGTTATTGAAATAGTCTTCTTTTCATTGACATATGCCATTCCTGATGAGAAAACTCCTTTTATAAATACATATTGGTATTCACTATATAACTTACATTCTTAAAAAGTTGCGTAGTACACTGTAAGATCAAACGACCTTTCTATAGTACTAGTGTCCTGTTTGGGAAAGTTAGACTTGAACTCTTGTCTTAGTTCAATCAAAGTTCCTTTTTGCTAAGAAGGCATCTCTCATGCTAATTACTTCCATGTCAGTTCCCAGTCTGTTACTGTGTTCCCACTTGCCACAGAAAGAGTATGTCATTTTCCTACTCCTCTATTTCCTGGGATGTGTGGTAAAAGTTCCCTTGTATTATTTGCAGCTGAAGATTAGTCCTAAAATGAATTCTGCTCAGGGTTGAAATTGCAGTGGGAATTGAAGGGAAGTTAAGCATTCTTACACACTTTACCTTAATGAGTACAGTAATGCACTTATACAAAAGAAGAAGGAACTGTGAGGCTGACCAAGCTGTGTGAAATTGAGATAAGCACGCACCTTCTAATTAGAGACTGAAACAGACAGTCATTTCTTCCTAGGGCTTGGAAAACTTGACCCTATATGAAAAGATCTGGGTCAATGGAATCTATTTTTTGTAGCATGTGGGATGTGGCAGATAGCCTATTCTTCAATCCCCTGCTTTGTGTTTTGTCTTATTTATGACTGGTCACAGCTGCAGAAAGTGAAGAAGTAGACTTGAGAAGAAAATCTTCTTAACCTTTTACGGGGATGATTTAAGTATGGAAGACCTATTGAGTGATTTCAGAGAAGAATCTTTTGAATTTTTATAATTAAAATTTAGAAACATATGAAACAAACTGATGCCTGACTCAAAAAAATTAAAAAAAAACTTTTCAAAAAATCCATGTATTTCCTCTTTTTATTAGAAGAACCAAAGCAACACTACTGAGGAAATATTTTTCAGAATAAAATATTCACTTTTTTGGCCCTGAAAAAAAAAATACATTGTAGTCATATATGTTATTGGATTCAGTAGTCCATGTAAACTACCCTTATCAGCTCATGGAATTCTGCTTACAGCATTTTATCTTTCATGCTTCAACTGGGGAAGAAAGATCTTTAACATACGGTACTATGCAGTAAAGCTGAAATGCTGATGGAAAGTGCAAGTAGGTGTGTGCTCAGTCCATATTACCCAGAGGCTGTGTAAGAAGAGAGAAATTAAAAGAAATGCCTAAAGCTCTACCAGTACTAAGGAGGTAGGAGCCTGTGATTTCTCATAGACTATCTAGAAGGAGGATAAAATGATGAAAAAAAAAAATACTTGCCTAAAGTGCTGGCAAAACTCTTATTGTTTGTAGCACTTCTGGAAAAAAAGACTCCTGGGACCAGCAGTGGAATACTGGCTATTGATTGGCTGGTTAAATAGAGGACTATTAGCTTCAGACAGGCTAGATTGATTATACAGCAGCAGAAAGAGCTCAGCCTCAGAGCTGAGTGAACGTCAAGGTGAGGAGAGAAGGAGAAGGGGGAAAGAGGGAGGAAGGAGGAGAGAGAGAGAGAGAAAGAGAGAGAGAGAGAGAGAGAGAGAGAGAGAAAGAGAAGCAGGCTGTTTGCAGATTAGAATATCAGTATGGAACTGCTGGTATCTGAAAATCCTAATACTCAGCTCCCTCACTGAGCAAGTTACTGAGCTACCTTGCAAAAGGATGCCAGTTCTGAGTCCCTGCAAGAAAAACAGACTGAATCTTGGAATAGTTTACCTTACTCCTACATCTTTGAAGAAGAGTTTCTTTTCCTGAAGAAAATATATGTACATATTTCAACCTCCCTTTCCAATTTTCCCAAGTCCCAGGATTAAATAGAAACAGTTTGAGCCTCCAGGTAAGGAAATTCTGTTTTTATCTATAGGGCTTTTTCTTTTCTTTTTAGTCATTCAAAGAAAATGTATACTTGTCTTGCCTTGCATGCTTCCCAATCCCCTATGCATTTGTTATATCTACAGCTGCCTATACATATACTTGATTGCCAATGTTTCCCTGAGAGTCTCTGTGTAAATATGTGCCATTTTAACAGTTTGTGTATCCAGGATAGAAGATAATGTACTGGATTGAGATTCTTTATTGGACTTTAAGGAACAAGCACATTGTAATAAAATAGAACAATTATAAAATGGCATTTTTCTAACTCATGGAAATTTTCAATATAAATTGTCCCACATAAATTATGCAACTTTGATGCATAATAGTATTTCAGTACATCTTCACTGCATTAATTGCTTACTATATATTCCACACAGATATAGAACATGGTACATGCTTCTCTGTGATTGTCAGGAATTTGTGTGTGTGTGTGTGTGTGTGTGTGTGTGTGTGTGTAGGTGTGATCTGTCTTTTGACTGCAGTCTTAACTCAAGCATAAAAATTATCTGTCTTAAATAACATGGCATTAGACTGCCATCTTATTATACTTATGAAAATGAAGGTAGTGTTCTCTCTAGGACCAAATCACAAACACAGCTTTTCATGACTATTCCATATCTGCTGTTTGACAGTAGTCTGATCAAGTTCATTGTTTTGATCTGTCAATAACACTTGTCTCTTAAAGAGTCTTTTGACAGTGGTAAACTTTTCACACATTATAGTCTCATCAGGGATGTGGAGGGGGTGAAAGGAGGTTTCATTACATCTATAGAAGGGACTAGTTCTCTGTATGAATGATCAGCTTTGGGCAATGCAGCAATCCCGGAGTTGATCGACTTCAGGTTTGTAGGTGACAAGAGTCAATTGCTAAAAGACAGCCATGTGCTTCCAGACAAAAAAGATTTCTTTCATGTCTGGAGGAGCTGTGATGATTTGTAACAAACTTGGTGTCAGTATTTGTTGCGGTTGTTATTTTTTCTGCTTTTTAATTCATGAAGAAATGATTCTTATTACTGAAGCAAGTTCCCCATGACCCCACTACCCCAGCTTCTACCTTTTGAATATTCCTTGAATCATTATTTTGATAAGGGAGAAAAAAAATGCTATTCATATGTTCGTGCAACTTTTCATGGATTGCTCTGTTAGTTAAACAGCTCTAATAGTAACTAATCTAGTGTGAAGGATATTCAAAAAGTGATTCACTTTCCCCCTAGTTCCAACAAACTTCATGACTTCCAAGTAAATGTTAGCTGTAGAAAGTTATGTGTTCATGAATAAAAATGACTTGAGGTATTTCCTTAATCTCTAAAAGAGGACAAGACCATACTAAAATCCTACTATCATTGTCTTGGGTCTTCTTAGTTATGTGTACTTTAAAATTTGCATTTATTCCCAATATCTAGATATAATTCAATTATGTTGCAGTATGGATAATTGTAAAGATCATAATGTGGAATTCATTAGAAGAGACAGGGATGCACACTTATAATTGATTAAAATTATGTGCTTTCACATTTTATTTAAAACAAGGGCTTCCACCAAAATATTCCCTGCACTTTCTATTCCTTGTCACATGGAAAAAATAATAGCCATGAAAAGTAGTCAATAGTTTATAGGTTGTATGGATATATTACTATATTATACAAATATATAGAATTCTCTTTGATTTTTTTCGGGATGACTACATTATAAATGATATATTGTATAGATACTTGCATACATATAAATGACATGTGCATAGAAATACACACACATATATATACTACATACCTAACTATGTCTAACTATACATAAACATAGAGAAAGGCAGAGAGAGAGAGAAAGAAGGAAAGAGAAAAAGAGAAAAAAGAAGAGAGAGAGAGAGAGAGAGAGAAAGAGAAAGAGAGAGAGAAAAAGAGAGAGAGAGAATGAATTCTAGGTGTATTATATATTACTTATTTGTGTAGAGTAAATACCTTATTTACTTTTAATATTTTCATCTTCATTAATAAAGTAATTCATCATTTCAAAGAAATTATGAGTTATATTTAATTACTTCATCAACTGTTATTTTATTTTGTTATTATTTTTAGCTTTTAAAGTTTTTAAAGAACAATTCCTATATTCAACTATTGCTTAAAACTTTTTAATCATCCTTTTGTCAATGTACTTATTTTGTATTGTATTGAATATTTGAAGGTATCACATTTAAAAAGTATAATTTTTTATATAAACACATGAGTTTTTTAAGATGTGCCCACTTGAGTAAATATATTTTTGTTTTTATATCTGACAGGAATAAATATCATGTTTATTTTTCATGCACTGAATGATTGCTTAAGCTGTGTAATATACACTCATTTTTTCTCTTTCCCACTCTGCTACAATCCCTCTCTCTTTACACCCTTTATAAGGTGTATGCTAAAATTTTTCTGTTCTAATTTTTTTTTCTAAAAATTCTTATTCTAAAAATTTTACTAATTTCAGAATCATAAAATCATGATTTTATTTTGTGAATGCTATACTTACTATATTTTTGATAGGATTAAAATCTGCCAAATTCTGCAAGAATGTGTATAGTGACAGTGAGATCAAGTATTTAGCACTTCTGTTTAACTCTGCATTTAAACATTTCTCCCCCTTATCCCTATTCCTAGGTTTAGGGATTTCCCCACTTTCCTGTATTTTTGAACATAAGATGGACTGTCATTCAAACCTGCTTTAAACAAAATAGTATCACTTTACTTTCCTGGTTATTCATTTCACTCCTCTGCTAGACCAAAACTCAGAGGATGAAATATCTGTTTTATTTTCACAGATAACTGAGCCATTAGGGGGCTCTTTTTTACTATGTTATTCATAAGCATAGTACATTGAGCAACTAAATGATTCTTTAAAATTGTCTTTTCCTCTTAAAAAAAATTTTTTTTTTGAATTAGCAATTTTTTCTGGCAAAACAGAAATAATGAAGACCAACAAGGATATTGATTGTAATATAAGTAATTATTAAAATTATTTGCCAATAATTTACCTGATACTCTACAATAAAGTTATTTTCATGTTATTACTTGTAAGTACATAAGTTTAGGTCTTTCATAGTAGCAATATAAGTAAATATTACAATTATTTTAATGTGTCATTTTTATACTTATGTGATATTACTTTATAAGAAGTGTGTAATGGAAAAAATAATTTCTAAAGTAGAAACATCCTCTGTATCTTTGTAAACATCTTTGAAGTGGAAAGTGAATCAATTTTCTGGCATGCATAATTTGAGAAAAGTGCAAGTTCCTAAAAATGAATTCTCTTTCGAATAAGATGCAGAAGAAGGGGAAAATGATAGGATTACTTTATTATCAATGACATATTAAATTATAGGAATCAAATTGTTTTAATAAAATACATTTTCTTTTTACAATACTTGAAATTTACAAAGAAATAGTACATGTGTGCACACACACAGATATTCACAAATATATACATACAAAGAATTATACAAAATTTGGTTCTGAAGACACTGATTCTACTCCATCAGAAGAACCTCTTGAGTAATGAACTTAGTAATATCCTATAGATTTTGTATTAAAGAATACACATCTCAACCATTCTCATTATTGCTGAACCAAGTGTCTTTGATCCAGGAACATGATGATCTGATTCTACATAAAATTACACAATTATTCTAAATATTTTTTTTTCCTCAATGGAACTTACTGAAAAGTGAAAAAGGATAAACTCTTGCAGTTTACCATAGGAAACTGTATAGTTTGTGAAGGGTGGAATCTAGGGAGAATAGAAGATACCATTGCTGAGATGAAAGAACTTAACTTTTTTTTTAAAAACCATTCCTTCTACTGCACTAGGCAAGCATTTACCTTAGGGCTAAACATCAGAAAAGAAAGACTGAATAGAAAATAGGCAAACAAAAGCTGTGAAGAAGCTTCTTTTTATGGAACTTTTATTCTATCCTTACTTGTTAGATTAAACCCTGAAGAAAAGAGAAATTAGAAGCTTTAAGGGGTTGGGGGGGAAACTACAGTAGGCTACTGTATTTAGATTTTTTCTAGATCATTAAAATATTTTCTTGGAAGTCTGATTGGTATAGCATTAATAAATAGATTAGAGAGTATTGTCATATTATTATATTCGCTCAGCCTATCCAAGAGCATTTAATATTTTTCTAATTATTTAAATCTGACTTAATTTGTGTGGAAAGTTTTTTTTTTTTTTTTTTTTTTTTTGCAATTTTGCTCATATAATTCCTGACTTTCCTTTGGTAGATAGATTCCCAAATATTTTATCCTGTCCACAGTTATTTTGAACAGAATTTCTCTTTATAGATCTTGCTGTTGGATTTTGTTGATGTATACAAATGCTCAGGATTTATGGGGATTTTTTTTTTCCTGCGACTTTGCTAAAGTTATGAATTATTTCTAATAGCTTTTTAGTAGAGTCTCTGGGGTTCTCTAAGTATGCCATCATATCATCAGCAAAGAGTGATAGTTTCGTTTCCTCATTATCTACTCTAATTCCTTTAATCTCTTTCTCAACTCTTATTGCCCAGGCTAGTGTTTCTAATACAATGTTGAATAATAAAGGTGATAGTGGACAACCTTGCTTCACTCCAGATCTTACTGGGAAAGGTTCCAGTTTTTCCCCATTGCATATGATACTTACTGATGGTTTTAAATATATGCTTCTGACTATTTTAAGGAAAAGTCCATTTATTCCTATACTCTCAAGTGTTTTTATTAGGAATGGATGTTGGATTTTATCAAATGCTTTTTCTGCATCTATCGAGATGATCATATGGTTTTTGTTAGTTTTGTTATTGATATAGTCAATTATGCTAATAGTTTTCTTAATATTGAAGCAACCCTGCACGCCTGGAATAAATCTTACTTGGTCATAGTGTATTATCCTGGGGATGATTTTCTGTAATCTTTTTGCTAATATTTTATTTAAGATTTTAGCATCAATATTCATTAGAGAGATTGATCTATGATTTTCTTTCTCTGTTTTCAGCCTACCTGGTTTAGGTATCGGTACCATGTCTGTGTCGTAAAAGGAGTTTGGTAGGACTCCTTCAATACCTATTTTTTTCAAATAGTGTATATAGCATTGGAGTTAATTGTTCTTTAAATGTTTGGTAGAATTCATACCATCTGGTCCTGGGGATTTTTTCTTAGGGAGTTGGTTAATAGCTTGTTCTATTTCTTTTTCTAAAATGGGACTCTTTAGAATATTTACTTCTTCTTCTGTTAATCTGGGCAAGCTATGTTTTTAAAGGTATTCTTCTATGTCATTTAAATTGTCGAATTTATTGGCATAAAGTTAGGCAAAGTAACTCCTAATTATTGCTCTAATTTCCTCTTCATTAGTGGCAAGTTCTCCCTTTTCATTTTTAAGACTAACAATTTGATTTTCCTCTTTCCTTTTTTTTTAAATCAGATTTACTAAGGGTTTGTCTATTTTGTTGGTTGTTTCATAGAACCAAATTTTATATTTATTAATTAATTCAATAGTTTTTTTTAAACTTTCAATTTAATTGATCTCTCCTTTTATTTTTAGAATGTCAAGTTTAGTGTTTAACTGGGGATTTTTAATTTGTTCCTTTTCTAGTATTTTTAGGTGGAAGCCCAATTCATCGACTTTCTCTTTCTATATTTTATGCAAGTAGGCCTCTAGAGATATGAAATTTCCCCTTATTACCACTTTGTCTGCATCCCACACATTTTGGTATGATGTCTCATTATTGTCATTTTCTTGGGTGAAGTTATTAATTATGTCTATGATTTGCTGTTTCACCCAATCATTCTTTAGTATGAGATTATTTAGTTTCCAAATTTTTTTGTGTGTGTATTTTCCTCTGGCTTTTTGTTGAATGTATTTTCATTGCATTGTGGTCTGAGAATGATGCAGTTACTATTTCTGCCTTACTGCATTTGAGTTGAAGATTTTTATGTCCTAATATATGGTCATTTTTTATATAGGTTCCATGAACTGCTGAAAAGGAAGTGTACTCCTTTCTGTCTCCATTTAGTTTTCTCCAGAGATCTATTATATCTAACTTTTCTAGTATTCTATTTATCTCTTTGACTTCTTTCTTATTTATTTTGTGGTTTGATTTATCTAATTCTGAGAGTGCAAGGTTGAGATCTCTCACTATTATAGTTTTACTGTCTATTTCTTCTTGCAGATCTCTTAATTTCTCTTTTAAGAATTTAGATGCTACACCACTTGATGCATATATGTCTAATACTGATATTGCTTCATTATCTATGCTATGTTTAGCAAGATATAGTGCCCTTCCTTATCTCTTTTAATTAGATCAATTTTTGCTTTAGCTTGATCTGAGATCAGGATGGTGACCCCTGCTTTTTTGACTTCACCTGAAGCATAGTAGATTCTGCTCCAACCTTTTACATTTAACCTGCATGTATCTCCCTGCTTCAGGTGTTTTTCCTGTAAACAACATATTGTAGGATTCTAGCTTTTTATCCATTCTGCTAACTGCTTCCTCTTTATGGGGGAGTTTACCCCATTCACATTTATGGTTAAAATGACCAATTCTCTATTGCTTGCCATCTTGTTAACCCCTGTTTATGCTTTTCTCCCTTCTTTCCCCCTTACCCCCCACCCCAGTATTAAACTTGTGAGCACCACTTGCTTCTCACATCCCTCCCTTTTTAGTATCCCTCCCCCTACCTTAGAGTTCCTACCCCTATCTTACTCCTTTCCCTCACAGTTTCCGTATTCCCTTCCACTTAGCTTATTCCTTCCCTTTTCACTTTTCCCTTTCCACTTTTCAATGAGGTAGGAAATTTTCACCATAAATTGAATATGTCTAAAATTTTTCTCTTAATGCCAATTCTGATGGCAGTAAGATACCCACTATATTCATCCCCCTCCATTCTATCTCTCAAATATAATAGGTTTCCTTTGCCTCTTAATGAGATGTAGTACCTCCACTTTACCCTTTTTCTGGTACAATGCCCTTTCCACCTCTAGTTTCTAGAACAAGGTATACATGAATTCTTTATACTTCTTTATAACTGAAATCGAGTTCCCAAGATTTCTTTTTACCTTTTTAGGTTTCTCTTGAGTTCTATATTTGTAGATCAAACTTTTTGTTAAGTTCTGTTTTTTTCATCAAAAATAGGTGAAATTTACTTATTTCATTGTATGTCCATCTTTTTCCCTGGAAAAAGATGCTCATTCTGGCTGGGTAAGTCATTTTTGGTTGTATACTGAGTTCCTTAGCCTTTCCGAATATCATATTCCAGGCCTTTTGATCTTTTAATGTGGATGCTGCTAGATCCTGGGTAATTCTTATTGTGCCTCCTCTATATTTGAATTGGGTTTTTTTAGCCACTTGCAGCATTTTTTCCTTTGTTTGAGGATTCTGGCATTTGGCTGCTATATTTCTTGGTGTTTTGATTTTAGGATCCCTTTCAGTAGGGGATTGATGAATTCTTTCAATGTCTATTTTACCCTCTGTTTTTATGACTTCTGAGCAGTTCTCTTTGATGATTTCCTGGAAAATAGTGTCTGGGCTCTTTTTTTCATCATATTTTTCTGGGAGTCCAATAATTCTCAGATTGTCTCTCCTATATCTATTTTCTAGGTCTGTTGTTTTCCCAAGAAGGTATTTCACATTTTTTTTCCAATTTTAATTTTTTTTTGTTTGTTTTGCTTGACTGATTCTTGCTGTCTCCTCGAGTCATTCAATTCCATTTGTTTGATTCTGATTTTCAATGAAGTATTTTCTTCACTCACTTTTTTACTATCTTTTTCTAATTGCCCAATTGAGTTGTTTTGTTCTATGGAATTTTTTTTTTTTTTTACCATTTCGCCAATTTTATTTTTTAGAGAGCTATTTTCTGTTTCCAGTTCACTAATGCTATTTTTCAAGGATTTGTTTTCTTTATCCACTCTGTCTTTAAATGATTGTGATGACTTCTACAGACTCTCTTGCCAAGCCTCCCTCTCCTTTTCCCATTTTTCTTCTAGCTCACTTGTGAGCACCTTTTTAATTTCTTCTATGAGATTCATCTGTGCTGAGGAACAGATGATCTCTTCCTTTGGGGATTTACCTGGAGACAGTCTGTTTTTAGTCTCCTCAGGGTTTTGAGTCTGCTCTCTATCCATATAGAAGCTGTCAATGGTTAACGTCTGTTTCAATTGTTTGCTCATTTTGTCAGAGAAGAATAAAAGTCAAACTAGCAAAGAAAAAAAGAAAAAAGAAAAAAAAAACTCCAAAGAAATTTGCTTTCTTTTTTTGAGCTGGGTGGTGATACTGAGCTTCCTCTACAGACTGGGGAGGGCAGCAGCTAGGCTCTAAAAGGACAGTGATGGTTGTACTGAGCATGTGCTCTGAGACTCTGAGAGCTGCTGAGACACTGTGGGGGAGGGGTGGCCTGTTCCCGAGAGACTCCAGCTGTTTGGGGTTGTATTCTTCACCCCCTGTGTTTTTTGCTTGTCTGCTTGTCTGAAGGCTTGCTGCCAGGGCAAAGTATCCAATCCTGTAGCAAACCTCTCCTCACTGAGAAGGCTGAGATCACACCCCACCCCACTGGTCTGCTTGGCTATGAGCTGCCTCCCATGCTCAGTGCAGCTGCCTGCCCTCAGTCTGCACTGGATCTAAAACCTTCCATGTCCTGGAGCAAAAACAGACCTTTCCTAGTGAATTTCAAGGGTGTCTTCTCTTGGCAAGTATTTGTGGGTTTGTTTTTGTTTTTGTTTTTTTTTTTTTTTTTCAGTCAAGCATTAATTCAGAGGCTTGTCATGAAATGGATTCTGAGAGAAAACATGGAGCTAACACAGCTGTGTGCCTCCTCTCTGTCATCATGGCTGGATGTCCTGTCTGTGACTTTCTTATCTTGACCCCTATCCTGGAGTCATTGATTAAGTTATTATCCTTTCCTGGAATTATGGCTTGTCTTCTCACAACATCCTTGCTCCCCTTTATCTACCTTTCTTAAATCCTTGTTAGCTAAAGCCCTATATAAATTCCCTGTCTTGCTTTAGCTAGGCCAAAATGCTTTGGATCAAAGTCCCATCTTGGAGAGCTAGCCTAAACTCTCCACATTAAAAGATTAAAAATCAATCTCTGTCTTGCTTCAGTTTTCTCTGGTATTGCATTCTCAATACACAAGTCTGGAGATAGGAATACTCATCTCTGTGAGCTCAACCTCAGCCTTAAAAACTAAATTAGCTATGTGACCCTAGTCAACAAAACCATGTTTGCTTTAATTTCCTCATTTGTAAAATGAATAGAAGGAAATGGCAAACCACTCCTATATCTTCCAAGAAAACCACAAATGGTGTCACATATAGTCATACAAAACTGAAATGACTGAACAACACAAATGTGTTGTGATTTGAAGGATATAATGTTAACTCTCCCTATCTGTAGCCCCTTTTCACATTTAGTTGGTGAAATCATTGTTAGGGAATTAGACTACACATTTTGGCAGTCAGTCAAAGAAGCTCTAACTCAAAGACAAAACAGAAATAAGTGAGGTATAGTGATTAGTGATAATGACATAGGATATATATTGATACAAGTGTCTAGTATCAAAATCTGGTGGGAATGATTCTAGGGAGGAATGACATATGTATATGTCAAGGACATTATATAATGTACATTAAAGAGGACTGTTTCTGATTCTAAGATTTTATTACCAGAAAGGTGGTGGCAAATTATTCATTGAAAAAGAGGGTTATATCCAAGTGAGTAAGAGAGTTCTTCAAAGATAAATTGTATGGAAGAGTAGTTGTTCAAACACCTAACTCTCTAGTAAGTGCTTTTTTTCCTGTAAAGCCTCAGGCACCCTGTTTATCTTAAAACCAAATTGATAGAAGATTCTAATTTTCAGAAGCAATCTTTCATTGACTTTGTCTGGACAGAATTCAACTGTCACTCAAATGATCGTAATCATAGAAGTTTAAGCACCTTGAATAAATCAACCAATTTATCATAATTTAAATTAGATTTGGATCAATCCTTAGTTTGAGAGGATTGTAATGATTACTCCATTGGATAAAGGCAGTTATGTAACCAGAAATAAAACATCTTTTGATCGGATAAAATATTAACTCAATCCTGTGTTTGTACTTTGGGAAGAAGTTATACCAAACAATGCATTTATTTAAGTGATGAACCAGTCTGATTGAAAGTTTCATTATGGAGAATTATACTTTGAGCATTGGATCTGTATTACCTTTAAGAAAAGGTAATCCCTTTGAAATATAAGAAGTAGTGGATTTTTTTTGTTTTTTTGTTTTTGTTTTTGTTTTCGTTTTTGTTTTGTTTTGTTTTTCCTTATCTCCTATTCCTAGTTCCCATGTCATGCCATCAGAGATTGAACAAGTATGGGGAGGTGAATCCTGTTGGGGAAAACAATACATTCATCTCAGAGCAATAGCCTTAAGTAAAGCAATTTTAGTGAGCAGAACACTTCAGTTCTGTTATAAACATAGCCTAATCACTATAAATCCATGAAATTAACTATACAGAAGTTTATGAAACCCAGATCCCAGGTGAAAACTATTCTTTAGAGGGACTTTAAAAGAATTTCACAAAGGAGATAACACATTTCTATTATTTTGATTTGCCACTTTGTGCTATAGTACCTCTATATATGCCTTTCTTACTTTATATATTAAATTTGTGTTCAGTATCCACAAAAATCCTGTGCCAATTGTGAGAGAAAGTGTTACAAGGATTTAGGAGTAATGTTTTATTCCAACTGTTCTTTTTTTCCTCTTATTTTTTATTGTTTTATTTTCTTCTGGTTCCACATGTCCATTATTTTGTAAAACACACTTTTTATGGATAATGCTGAAAGACAACAATCAGAGCAAAAGGGAAAAGCAATGAGAAAAAAAAAGAAAGAAAAAAGTGAATATAGAATATGATGATATACATTAATTCTCCACAGTTTTCTCTATGCAATTTTAATTTTCTATCCAAAGTTTATTGGAATTATCTTTTATCACTGAACTGCTAACAAGAAGCAAGTCTTTCATACTTGATGATTGCACTTTCTTGCTCTTACTTTGTATGCTATATTCCTGCTTCTACTTGTTTTGCTCAACATCAATTTGTGTAAACCTTCCCAGGCCTTTCTAAAATCAGCTTTTAAAATTTTTTTTTTTAGGTAACAATAATATTCCATTACTTTTATGTACCATAACTTATTTTGTCATTATTCAGTTGATGGGCATCTACTCACTTTTCAATTTTTTTTCAACACAAAAAGAACTGGTGAGGTTTAGAGGGGTCTACATTACTGGTGGTCTAGAGGTTAGTGGCTATAAGAGAGCTATTAAGAATCCCCTTTAAATCGGCCACAGGTTTTAGGAGTGAAAGAAGTCACTCATTCCTGAATATTAGTTGCAAAATGAAAGTTTATTGTAAGATAGAAATCAGTTTTACAAGAGACTGACTTCTACAGTGGCAGATCTATGGAAAAGGGAGTTTTGCATTGAAAATGCAGTTCTCAGTGGACAGAAAATCCTGGCAGCTGAGTGAGTTATCAAGATCCATCTGCAAAGACTTTAGTTGATGGAAGCTTATTATACTGAGTGTCTTGGTGGGGATTGGGAAGCCCAAGCAGATCAGAACGACTGGGGGCTGGGTGGCCCAAGCAAGTCAGAATTGGAGCTGGGACAAGCCTGGATTTCCTATTGGAATTCAAAGGGATGCTTTTATCCCCAGGATTTGTAATTGAATCAAGGCTCTGGCATTCTGGAAAGATTACTTGTCTGGGGAGGATATGCCTCAGCCAGGAGGAGCTGGGAATCAGAAAGGAATCACAGATCAATAGGAAATACAGTTTCTTAAAGCAACCCCAACCCGCTTCAGAACTACTACAAACATTTTTGCACATATGGATCTTTTTTTTTTCTCCTCCTATATGAGGAGTAGTAACACTTCTGAATCAAATGATATGAATAGTTTGAAAGCCCTTTGTACATAATTCCAAACTGCTCTTCACAAGCCCACCAACAATGCATTAAAGTTCCAGTTTTCTCAAACTCCTTCAAATATTTATCAGTATTTTTCTTGTCATCATAGCCAATCTGAGGAGTGCGAGGTGGTACTTCAAAGATATTTTAATTTACATTTTTCTAATCAACAGTGATTTAGAGTATCTTTTCATACAACTATAGATGGTTTTTATTTCATCATCTGAAAATTGTATGTTCCTATATTTTGACCATTTATCAATTGGGGAATGACTCATAAATTTGACACAGTTCTTTATATATCTTTGAAAGGTGGCCTTTATCTGAAACACTGGCTGTATTTTTTTTTCCACAGCTTTTAACTTACCTCTTAATCTTGTTTCTATTGGTTTTGTTTGTTCAAAAACTTTTTAATTAATGTAATCAAAGTTGTTCATTTTGCATTTCATATTTCTCTAGTTCTTCTTTGGTTTTAAATTCCGCCCTTCTTCAAAGATCTGATAGGTAAAAATTTGCTTTTTGTATCAGCCTTTATGCCTACAGCATGTACACATTTTGACCTTAGTTTGGCATGGAGTATGAGATATATGTCTATTTGTAAGTGTCTGACATATTATTTTCCAGTTTTCTCAGTACTTTTTTGTGAAATACTGAGTTTTTCTTCCAGAAGCTGGAGATTGGGATTTATCAATTACTAGATTACTATAGGCTTTGATTATTGTGTTATATGTATCTTATTTATTGCAGCACTCTCTCTCAGATAATTCTTAATGCTTTTGACTATTATTGCTTTATAAAATAGTTTTAAGTATTGTAATGCTAGGCCACCATTAATTCTTCTTCTTAATGTGCTATTTAGTAACTCAGCAACAAAGATGATCAAATTTGTATGATTATAAATGAGAAATCCACTGATATGGACTCATAAGTAGCAGTGCTTGAAATCTACCCCATCAGGGTGACCCTTATAACACTGTGAATAATAAATGTCTATCCTTTGAGTATTTAGTTTGTGAATTTGAGTGAAAGTCAAGTTATAGATTAATCTTTGGAGATTAAATAATATTTATTTATGCTCCATTTCTTTATGAGATTCAAGGGTATAATACTACAGATTTAGATATGAAAAAGAATTTCAGCATTAACTAATTTATTTTTATTATTTTATTTGGCCAAACTGAGGCCTAATGAGGTAAAACAACTTGTCAAAACTTAGAAAGAAAGTTATATAGCATGAATTCCTTACTCAATGCATCAGGACTCAAAAGTTCCTGTTATTTGCAATGATTCTCTTTGTCCTCTCAACTTTGGGGATGTTTTTTGGCTTCTCCCCACCTTCTAGGAATAAAAATTAAGATAGAATATATAATGATGAAGCATAATTAATTCTAACCTGGTGAATGACAGATTGAATGTAAGAATTATCACAATCCTGTCTTCAGGAAGGCTAGGCAGATTGCTAGAAAAAAGGAAGAGAAGCAGAGAACATTTTTATCTTTTTTGTAAGAAAATGATTTTCTCTCTAAAAGCACTGTTTCTTAGGATAGAGTTTGGACTATATTAAGAATTGGTCTAAAATTAAACAATGAAAGAATTCTTTCTTTTGTTGCCTTGTTTTATTGTCCTCTTTTAAAATATGAATAGGCCTAACAACTGTCATATATTAATATTCCTAGTATTATCATTTCTATATTATGGCTCAGTATATAGAAGTTTCCATTGGGGAAGAAATTACTTTTCTGCTGATAGTGAAGACAAAAAAGAACAAGTAAGAGAAGTGTTCATTGACTGGGTTAGAGGGGAAAGAATTAGGGAATAAGTAATGGGGGGAAATTTAAAAATTGGGTTACAGTTTTGCACAGAACTGGAATTTAAGTCTATAGGTAAGAGAAATATTTGTAAATTTTCAAGGATAATAATTAAAAGTAACAACATTAATATTTTAGATTAGTAGAGCACTTTAAATTTTACATCATTCTTTATTTTTAATATATCATTGAGGTAAGCAATACAGATGTAATTATTCCCATTTTACAGATGAGAAAATTGAAGCACACTGGCCAGTTCCATTTTCAGGATTTTAGCTTGCAGAGATGATGTCTATTTAATATATGCAGTGCTTTTTTTGTTTGTTTTTTTGAACACCATTGTCATGGTGGTAAATAACAATGAACTGGCCAGTGATTACAGATATTTCATCTATAATCATTCTACTAATTGAACTTATGGCCACTCTGAATTATGACATTGAATTATTTGTCAAAAATAAAAGTATATGGCATGCTCTGGATAATATGAGAAAGTTGAATTGTATTTTATATTTCTTATATTTCTCAAAATATCTTCAATTTGTCCACACAGATAAACACACAGACACCTCCCTTCCCTCAAAAAATCAAACAGAGTTGAGGAAAACAACAATAATAAAAATAAGAACATAAACTCTCTGAGTTGTAGTTAGGACAAAAATCTGAGACTGGAATAAATTTTGATTTTGTGGCAAACATATCCATCAGATTTTATGATTGCTATCCTCACCTTTGTGGCAGAAAAACACATAAACTGAGGGGCTACCCCTAGTTTCAGTGTAACTGATAAAAAGTCATGTTTTACTATTCTATTGTCTTTTTTCCTATAATCATTCTTTCATGCATGTAGCAGCATAATTTTTCTTATACATAGGACTGATGTCATCTCACTTTGACTCAAAAATCTTCCATGGCTCTCATTTGACTACCGAGTAAATAGCATACTCCTTTTTTATGTGCTCAAAACCCCAGAAAATCTGATGACACCAAACCTTTTCATACTTAGCTCATATGAATTTATTTTGTTTATTCTATTAAGTTATAAACCTAATTCCCTCAGATCATTTTCAGTTATGTGATCTTGAGAAAGCAAACCAGTTTCAGTCAATTCTCTTTCCTTATCTGAAAAATAGGGATAATAATAACACTAAATTCACTGGGATATTGTGAAGAGCTGCCAAATTAGATTATTCTTTCTCTGAAAATTTATCACAAATTCTCCTGCCTCCATTGTTCATCATCCCTATTTTTCTCATTTTCAGAGAAATTTCCCTTTCTTCTGTTGATTTCATATTTTAAATCTCATATCAAATACCATAAAGCTTTATCTGACCCTGTTAGGATGAACTTTATCCCTCAGAACTCACATAACTCTTTGTTCTGCAGCATTCTAATGCACTTGTGAAATATTATAATATGTAATTAACTTTTTTTGCTTCTTAGAACTATTTAGGCATGAAATATTTGAACAAAAGAAATGACATCCAAATTTTCAATTTGCATTCAATAAATAATTTTTATTATTTATAGAACAACTCAGAGTTGTTCTTCATATCTTTTCCTTACAATAACTCAGTAGGTTTAGTGCTGTTTTTATCCCCATTCTTCGGGAAATAGAGCCTGACTGAGATTGAATTACTTGCCCCAGGTCACATTGTAGAAAATCATCTGAGCGAATTAGTTTCAAATCACTGAATACTCTAGTTCCTAAAAGAGTGCTTTGCACAACAAAACAAAAAAAGATTTTTAAAAAATGTTATTAACAATGTAGAATGGATTTAAGTTACAAAACAATGGATTCAATGTTTCCATAAAAAACAACACTATCCATATGTTTATTGATCATGTCAGACAAGCTTTGATTCCAGCCACTATGAAAAATTGAAAAAAAAATTGTCAGACATTTTTCTGATCCTCATATAGCTCATATCTGCAGGCAATTTGAGCTACTACAATGTTTTGGATAGAAAACAAGATGTTGGGTTCAAAAACTTCGTCTTCTTCAAACTGTCTTGTGATTTTTGAGCATGACAAACTTGCTAGTTTTTACCTTTTGAATTTTTTTTTAATGAATTGGTTGAATTAAATGATCTCTGAAGACATGGCCAGGTCTAAACCTATAACCATTTGAAAATCTCCTTGCTTAAAATCCCTTCTCGTTCATTCTGTCTTTAAAAAAAAAAAAACAATCTATTACTGCAAAATCACTGATTTCATCAGGTCATTCTCTCTCTGTCCAAAACCATTCATGACTAGACTCACCACTACCTATACAGTAAAACTCCTACTCTTAATTCAGTCAATAAATAAATATTTGTTAAATGTCTACTATGTTCCAAGCACTTTACTACACACACTGGGGATAGTAAAAAAACAAACAAACAAACAAACAAACAAAAGAAAAAAAAAAGTAAAAGGCACTTTTGACCATCAAGGAAACACATAACCTAATATGGAAGACAACATACGAACAACTATGAACAAAATAAACTACAAATAAAATACACATGTAATAGCTAAAAAAATAATTAAGAGATTAAGGGATATCTCTTGAGAAGGGGGAATGTTAGTTGGGATGGAAAAGACTGACATGATTAGACCTGTGCTTTAGCAAAATCACTGATCACTCAGTGAAAGATGGACTACATTGGGAAGCTCTTATAGCAGGCTGACAAATAAATAGTCTAATGCAATAACCCAGGTGTGAGTAGATTTTTTTTAAAAAAAAGTAGAATAAAGGTAGTGGCAGTGTCAGAGAAGAGAAAGGGGATTCAGGAGATATTACAAGGATTATATCAATAGCCTGATTGGAAATTGATTGGATATGTAGAGTGAGATATATTGAGAAGCTAAGACTGATCTAAACTGTGAATCTGGAGATCTGTGAGAAGATGGTTATCTCAATAGTAACAGGCAAGTTTAGAAGGAATTGAGAAAATATGTGTAACATGTCTTGGAGATATCTCATTTGAATGTATAATAAGCAATTATGCCTAAAATGCCCTCCCTGTAGCCAACAATCAAGCTTTTACCTTGATTCTAACTTTTTAATATGATCCCTCATGACCTTTTGCCTCTGCTTCAACTCACATTAATTCTCCCTTTTCTGTAGATTTAAAGCATTCATTTTGCTATAAAACTCATTAGTGACACTTCTTTTATATTGTTTTATATCTTTACTTCATTTTATAATATTTTTATATCTTCTTTCCCCAAACTGACTAGAAGTTGTTTTCTGGAGAAGAGATGAAGCTAAATATATTTTTGTATCTTCTAAGTTTTGAGCATGGTGTTTTGCACATAGTCATTGTTGTATCTATAATGAAGTGGGCAGCATAATAGAACTAGGACTAGATTTGTCATCAGTGGGTGCAGGAATGCAAATGATGTCTTCAACACAAGAGCATTTTGGTTGTTCTCACAACAAATAAGTGAGCTACTAAGAGCATTCTGCTCATTTTGCAGATGAGAAAATTGAAACGTTAAATGATATAATGATGACCACACAATGAAGAAGTGGAAGATTTGAGACTTGAAGTTGCATTTTTTATTTTAAGACCAATAAATTTCTATTATGTAATTGTGTCTATTTCCTCAGTAGATGCTAAATGAACATTAATTAAATCCATTTAAAGAATGCTTCTGAAAGAATTTTTTATATATATTTATTTCCTTTGCCCCATTTCTATTGTTTTAAAAATACAGCTATTTCCTATTACGGGAAATAAAGAGTCTATTAGGAATCAATCTATTAGAAATCTTTTGTTCTAATCCTTACATTATAGCAGATTACATCTGCAGGTTTTTGCCAGGCCACTTAACTTTTTTTCTCTTTCTCCCTGTCTATTAATTAGAAATAATAATATCCACAACCACACAGCAATAATAAGCTGATTAAGTTAATGCCTGCAAAGTGTTTTCACAATTAAAAGTAATATAGATAAATACTTGGCCATTTTACAAAGAACATCATTAGATGGAGTGTGCTAAGAAAAGTAAATATGTTTGCATACTCTTTGAAAGCAAGCATTTTGAAGGTGAGGGTAAGATGGAAGGACTTCTTCCCCCATTTGTGGTGTTCATTTGACTCTAATAAGCTCTGCAAACAGAGCCAAGGAATAATTTTGTTTTGCTAATTACTTATTATATTCAGAGGGATACTTGGAACAGTGTACATAGAAATCTGTTTCTGCAGCATAATAAATTCGATGACTTTCCAGCATGTGCTCCTTCATGGAGTTCCTGCATAGGAACAGATAGAGAATTTTTAAAAAGGAAAGAAAGAAAAGAAAAGAAAACCACTTCTATTTATAACATCTTCTCCCTTTGGCAGATTTGTACTATTTTGGCAAATTAACTTTTTTGTTAAAACAACCACCTCTTTTTTTTAATTATTTATGTCTGATTTTCATAATTTTTCATAAATTTCAGAAGTTGGATAGTAACAATATCCTGAGTATAGTTTCTGCCACTCAGTTATTGAATGCTTCTGATGTAAATCAATAGAAAGTTAACTTCCTAGCTAAATCTGTGGACAAGTCATTTCATTTGCCAAGATTTTTCTTCAATAAACTGCACTTCAGCTCTACATAGGATTGTAAATGGTCATTTATAATGTTGTAAAGTGAGTACTAAAAAAAAAAAAAAAACAAACAGAATATAATATTGAGTAATGCATAGGGAATGATGGAGAGAGAGAAAAACAGAAGAGGGTAGAGAGGAAGAAAGAGAGAAAAGAGGATTTCTATGAACATTGTTCCAAGTAATCCTCTGTAGAGGAAACTTTTTCAAAGTTTTAAAAGTTTTTTTATTACTTCAGTGAGTCACTCATTTTCTCACCCACTCACTATTCATTATTATCATCTAAATGTTCCAAAAATTATACTTCCTGTTATGATGTTTTTTCTCCTGCAGTTATACTCTTTTTGACCAAGTTGGTTGTTACAGAATGAAAACAAAGTTGTTGCAATGGTTTGTTGGACTTGGATTCAGGAAATAATAAATTTAGATCTATTTCAGATACTTGCTTACTACTTCCTTACTGAGTTTTTCATTCTAATATTTTCTCAAGATAGAAGGATAACAAAAAAAGGGGGGAAAGGTAGAATGAGACACATCATTAACATAAAAACTTCATAAAAATCAAACTATGAAGCAACAGATCAGATGTAATGTACATGTTAAGCAAAATAATCTTTGAGAAAAATAGTCAACTTTCCATACTAATCATGCCTATTCCAGAGTTATAGCCACTATGTTTCAAAGTACAGTCTCTTTTATATCTCATATACATACCCCATCTAATCAACGTATTATTAGAAATTCATTCATTATTTGCTAGTTGAAAACATTTTAGGAAAATTTTAGTCACCACATTGTTTCTTCCATCATTCCTCTATTAGAATCACTAATAATTATCAACAATACTCAGATTTCAAAAGTTAAGTGGTAGTTATCTTAAGCAATATTATATGCAATTATTTGGTATTCTTTTAATATGGTGGGATTCAAGTGTTTTATCATATTCATAATAGTTATAACTATATTCCTCATTAACAAACTTAATATGAAGTTTTTCCATGAAACATAAAACTGCATATTATTCAGTCAATAAACATTTATAGATCATTAATATAAACATGTATTATTATTTGCAAGTCACTGTATTAAATTCTGTGGATACAAATATTAAAAAAAAAATAATGTCACTACTGCTCTCAAGGAGTTTATAATCTAATTGGAAAAAAATAGCTTTGAAAAGGAGGAGGGGAGAATTCCAGGACATAATTGATACATAATGGAAAAATGATGAGATGAAAAATAATATGCTGTTTCAAGTGACTTCCTTCTTTAAAGTTTATGACTCTGCCCACCAATCAAAGTGGCAGAAGTTGGCCATGAGATGAAATACCCAAACCAGTGGGATCTTACATGACAATAAAGTTTTCCCACTAATGAGCATCCTGTGGCATATTGGAGGAATCAAAGCACTAGTAGAGTTATGCTGTCAGGAGAGAAATCATTGTTCCACTTCTGCTGGTCACTTGAAGATAGTACTTAGTACTTTCCAACTTAGGTAGTGCGATGAACAGTATTGGACTTGTATTCAAGAAGCCCTGAGTTCAAAACTAACTTAATTCACATCCCACTGTGCCATTCCTATATGATTCACTTAAATTGATTCATCCTAAGCTACCTATTCTGCAAAATGAGTATCTGTAAATATGTAAAATGATTATCTATACATAAAAATGTAAAATGAGAATCTGACAAGAGTTTTTGTAAGGATAAAATAAGATAACATAAAAAGCACTCTGCTGACCTTAAAGATGCCCCTTTACAAATACAAGTTATTATGTAAATTTTAACTGTTGTATGAATATAGAAGTACCTCTGTACCAATGCATTATACATTCTAAAATCTCTTTAGAGTTCTTTATTTTTAAATATAGTGTTTTGGATGACAACAAAGCTTTAAGCTAAATAAGGAAAGAAAAATTATCTCCAAATTAAAAAAAAAATCCTTCAAATTAAAGATTATATATTCTATAACTTGATAAATGCCTAGTTATGAGAAGTCCTAGAAGTATTTCTCCTGTAACCTTTTTGCATATATCATTTAGAAAATAATAGGTCTGAATAAAATTTAGACTAGGACTACAAATTCTTTTCTCCATTCATATTATACATGCACTTTCTATGTATAACAATAACAGAAACAGAGCTCTCAGGAGTTCTTTTCTTTTTACCTTTTAATGTTTCTCTTGAGTTCTTTATTTGAAGTTCACATTTTTTTTTGTTTAGTTCTGGTCTTTTCATCAGAAATAAATGGAATTCACCTGTTTCACTGAATGTCTATCTTCTTCTCAGTTTAGAAGAGTAATTTATTCTTGTCTGTGTTCTAAGTTCCTTTGCCTTTTGGGATCTCAGATTCATGCCCTTTGATACTTTAAAGTGGAAGCCGCTAGATCCTGGGTAATCCTTACTGTGGCTCCATGGTATATGAATTTTTTTTCTTTCTGGCTGCTTGTAACATTTTTTTCCTTTGTCTGATAGTTCTAAAATTGAGCCACAATAATCCTAGAAGTTTTAATTTTAGAGTTTATTTCAGGAGGTGTTCAGTGAATTCTTTCAATGGTTATTTCACCTTCTGATTCTATGAGACTGGACAATTATCTTGATGATTTCCTGAAAAATAGTATCTAGGCTCTTTATTTTTCATCATGATTTTCAGGGAATCCAGTAATCTTTAGATTATCTCTCCTGTATCTATTTTCCAAGTCAGCTGTTTTCCCAATTAAGTATTTTACATTTTTTTCTATTTTTTTCTTTGTTGTTGTTGTTGTTTTGATTGGCTGATTTTTGTTGTCTCATTGAGTCATTCACTTCCATTTGCTCAGTTCTGAATTTTAGTGAATTATTTTTTTCATTTCCTTTTATAATTCTTTTTATATTTGTCCAATTGAATTTTTAATCAGTTTTTTTCTATGGTTTTTTTTTTTGCATTTCACAAATTCTGTTTTTTTTTTTAAGAATTTTATAAATAAAACTAAGAGTTGGTTTTATGAAAAAACAACTAAATAGATAAACCTTTAGTTAATTTGATTAGAAAAAGTACAGGGGATTTTAAAGGAGGGAAAGGCAGCCACATGTATAAAAATGTTTGTGGCAGCCCTTTTTGAAGTGGCAAGAAACTGTAAACTTAGTGGATGCCCATCAATTAGAGAATGGCTGAATAAATTATGGTACATGAATGTTATGCAATATTATTGTTCTGTAAGAGAAAACCAACAGGATGATTTCAGAGAAACCTAGAGAGACTTACATGAACTCATGCTAAGTGAAATGAGCAGAAACAGAAGATCATTATACCTGGTAGCAAGACTACACAATGATCAATTCTGGTGGATATGGCTCTCTGTAACAATGATATGATTCAAATCAGTGCCACTTGTTCAGTTATGAAGAGAGCCATTTATACCCAGAGAGGACTGTGGGAACTAAGTGTAGACAATAGGGCATTCTGACTCTGTTGTTGTTTGCTTGCATTTTGTTTTCTTTCTCAAGTTTTTCTTCCTTCTTCATCTGATTCTTTTCTGCAGCACAATAATTGTATAAATGCATTTGATTTACATGTATTTCAACATATTTAACATGTATTGGTCTACCTGGCAGCTGAATAAAGAGAATAAAGAGACATAAGGGAGAACAAATATTTGATATGCTATTATAATTTTCTAGGTGAAAGATGATGAGACTATGAATTGGGATAGAGATTATGTAAGGATACAAAACAGTACAGATGAAATAGAAATTATAGAAACATAATTTGCACAATGTAGAAAGTAACTGAATGTGGGAAGTGTGGGATACAAAGGAAGTGAGCAATTATGAGCTTGAAAATATAGTGACCTGAAAAGGTTAGGATGTTCTCAGAAAACTAAAGTAAAAGAGAAAGTTTAGAAGAATGATTTTTAGAAGGAAAAAGAAATTTGTTTTTTAAAATTTGAATTTGAGATAATATGAAATGTATGTCCTTTATGATATATAATATATTTAGTATAAAAGAACTAAGATACATACATGCTTATTTAAGGGGAAAATGTATCAATAATAGTGCATCCAAACTCTTTGCAACAAAATCTGAAACATAGAAATATAAATGAGAGAGCAGTGTTATGGAATCAGAAATTAAGGAGTAACCAGGAAAGACAATAATGATTAAATGTCAAAAATTTATTTGAAATCAAAAAAAATGGGAACTGAGGAGATAAGAATTAACGTGAAAACTTGAAGAATAAGTGATAACTTTTTTAAATGTATTAATTTGCAATACATATTCCTTTATGAATCATATTAGGAGAGAAAAATCAGAGTACATGGGAAAAACACTGAAAAAGATAAAATTTAAAAAAAAAAACAGGAAAAAAATAAACATAGTATCCACAAATCTTTATCCGGATGCAAATTGCATTTTCTGTCCAATGACCATTAGAATTGCTTTAAATTACAGCATCACTGAGAAGGATCAATCTTTCATAGTTGATCATCCTACATTCTTGATGTTATTGTTTATAATATATTCATTGTTCTGCTTGTTTCGTTCAGCATCAAGTCATGTAAATCATTCCAAGCCTTTCAAAAATAATCTTTTTCATCATTTTGTTAAAGCAGTAATATTACATTATCTTTGCCTGCCATAAGGTATTCAGCCATTCCCCAATTAATGGGATTGTACTCATTTTCCAATTTGCTACTTCAAAAAGAGCTGCTACAAATATTTTAGCACATGTGGCTCCTTTTCCCCTTCTTTATGATTTCCTTGGGATATAGACCAAATAGTAGCATGACTGAGTCAAAAGATAGGTACAGTGTTACATCCCTTTGGGCATAGTCTCCACAATGATTGGCTCATTTCACATCACTAACAACGCATTAGTATCCCAATTTTCCTGCATCCTTTCCAATATTTCTCATTATCTTTTCCTACCATTTTAGTTATATTGAGAGATATGACATGGTACCCCAGAATAGTTTTAAGTTGCATTTTACTAATCAATAGTGATTTAAAACATTTTTTTTTCATATGAATACACATGGCTTTTATTTCATCATCTGAAAATTGTCTGTTCATAACTTTTGACCTTTTATCAATTGGTGAATGGCTAGTATTCTTATAAATTTGACACAATTGTTTATATATTACAGAAATAAAATCTGTATTAGAAATACTGGCTGTATAGATATTTCCCCTGCTTTATATTTCCCTTTTAATCTCATATCTATTGGTTTTATTTATGCAAAACTTTTTTAATTTAATGTAAACAAAGTTGTTCATTTTACTTTTCATAATGTTCTCCTGTTCTATTTTGGTCATAACTTCCTCCCTTCTTCAAAGATCTGAGAGATAAATCATTGCTTTCTGTCCTAAGGTGTTTATGGTATCATCCTTTATATCCAAATCATGTCCCTGTTTTGAACTTATTTTTGTATGGAGTGTGAGATATAGATTCATGATGAGTTTAGGACATATTTTCCAGTTTTCCCAGCAATTTTTGTCAAATAGTGATTTTGTTTTCCAGAAACTGTAGTTGGGAGTTTCTCAAATACTAGATTACTATAACCCTTAATTATTGTGTTGTATGTATCTAATCTGTTCTACTGATGCACCACACTATTTCTTAGCCAATACCAAATGGTTTTGATGACTCCTGCTTTATAATATAGTTTTAGGCTTGATACTTCTAAACCAATAACCATTGTATTTTTTTCATTAATTCCCTTGATAGTCTTGATCTGTTTTTCTTCCAGATGAATTTTGTTATATTTTTTCAAGTTCTATTAAAAATTATCAGCAGTTTGATTGGTATGACAGTGAAAAAGTGGACCAATATAGACTGAATTGTCACTTATTAATTATATTAGCTTGGCCTACCCATGAGCAACTGATATTTTTCAAATTTTTCAGAAATGATTTTATAAGTGTGGGAAGTGTTTTATCATTGTGTTCAAATAGTTCTTGGGTTTCTATTGGCAAGCAGACAACCAAGTATTTTCATTTAGTTATTTTGTTTTAATTTAGTTATTTGAAATGGAATGTCTCTTTCTATCTCTTGCTGATGGGCCTTATCAGTATTGCATAGAAATATTGACAATTTGTTGGGTTTATTTTATATCCTGTGACTTTGCTAAAGCTATGAATTGTTTACAGTAAGTTTTTGGATGATTTTCTAGGACTCTCTAAGTATATCATCATATCATCTGCAAAGAGTAATAATTTTATTTCCTCATTGCTCTTCTCATTCCTTTATTGTTATTTTTATTTTTTGCTGCTGCAATTGGGGTTAAGTGACTTTCACAGTCACAGGAAGTGTGCTAGATTTGAACTCAGGATCTCCTCACTTCAGGGCTGGTGCTCAATCCACTGCACCACCAACTGCCTTTTAATTTCTTTTTTTTTTTAAATTTTCTTATTGCTAAAGCCAATATTTCTAGTACATTATTGAATAGTAGTGATGATAATGGGCATCCTGGTTTCACCCTGATCTAATTAGGATTGGGTCCCACTTCTCTCCATTACAAATCATACTTGTTCTTGGTTTTAGAGAGAAACTGCTTATTATTTTAAGGAAAGTTTCTTTTATCCATATACTCTATAATGTTTTTAATAGGAGTGGCTTCTATATTTTGTCAAAGGTTTTTTGTTTCTTTGTTTGTTGTTTTCATCTTTTCATTATCCTGATCTTGAACCAACCCTACACTTCAGATATAAATCCTACTTGGTCATAATGTATTATTATACTAACAAGTTGCCATAATCTCTTTGCTAATATTTTATTTACAATTTCTGTATCAATATTCATTAGGGAGAATTGGTCTGTGATTTTCTTTCTCTGTTTTGGCTCTTTCTTGTTTAGTTCTCAATACCACATTTGTATCATGGAAGAAATTTAGCAGGACACCTTCTTTACTTATATTTGCAAATAGTTCACATAGTATTGCAATTAATTTTTCTTAAAATGTTTGTGGAATTCATCTGTAAATACATGTGGAATGTGGATTCTGGAGATTTTTTATTTCTTTTTGTTTAATATTTTATTTTATTTTATAATAACTTTATATTGACAGAATCCATGCCAGGGTAATTTTTTTTACAGCATTATCCCTTGTACTCGCTTCTGTTCCGATTTTTCCTCCCCTTCCCTCCACCCCGTCCCCTAGATGGCAAGCAGTCCTATATAGGTTAAATATGTTGCAGTATATCCTAGATACAATGTATGTGTGCAGAACCAAGCAGTTCTCTTCTTGCACAGGGAGAATTGGATTCAGAAGGTAAAAACAACTCGGAAAGAAAAACAAAAATGCAAATAGTTCACATTCGTTTCCCAGTGTTCTTTCTTTGGGTGTAGCTGCTTCTGTCCATCATTGATCAATTGAAATTGAATCTTTGTCAAAGAAATCCACTTTCATCAGAATACATCCTCATACAATATCGTTGTGGAAGTGTAAAGTGATCTCCTGGTTCTGCTCATTTCACTTAGCATCAGTTCATGTAAGTCTCTCCAAGCCCCTCTGTATTCATCCTGCTGGTCATTTCTTACAGAACAATAATATTCCATAACATTCATATACCACAATTTACCCAGCCATTCTCCAAGTGATGGGCATCCATTCAATTTCCAGTTTCTAGCCACTACAAACAGGGCTGCCACAAACATTTTAGCACATACAGGTCCCTTTCCCTTCTTTAGTATTTCTATGGGATATAAGCCCAATAGAAACACTACTGGATCAAAGGGTATGCACAATTTGGTAACTTTTTGGGCATAATTCCAGATTGCTCTCCAGAATGGTTGGATTTGTTCACAGTTCCACCAACAATGTATCAGTGTCCCAGTTTTCCCGCATCCCCTCCAACATTCATCATTATTTTTTTCCTGTCATCTTAGCCAATCTGACAGGTGTGTAGTGGTATCTCAGAGTTGTCTTACTTTGCATTTCTCTGATCAATAATGATTTGGAACACTCTTTCATATGAGTGGCAATAGTTTCAATTTCATCATCTGAAAATTGTTCATATCCTTTGACCATTTATCAATTGGAGAATGGCTTGATTTCTTATAAATTTGAGTCAGTTCTCTATATATTTTGGAAATGAGGCTTTTATCAGAACCTTTAACTGTGAAGATGTTTTCCCAGTTTGTTGCTTCCCTTCTAATCTTGTTTGCATTAGGTCTGTTTGTACAAAGGCTTTTTAATTTAATATAATCAAAATTTTCTATTTTGTGATTGGTAATAGTCTCTAGTTCATCTTTGGTCACAAATTTCTTTTTCCTCCACAAGTCTGAGAGATAAACTATCCTATGTTCCTCCAATTTATTTATAATCTCGTTCTTTATGCCTAAGTCATGGACCCATTTTGATCTTATCTTGGGATATGGTGTTAAGTGTGGGTCCCTGCCTAATTTCTGCCATACTAATTTCCAGTTATCCCAGCAGTTTTTATCGAATAATGAATTCTTATCCCAAAAGTTAGGATCTTTGGGTTTGTCAAACACTAGATAGCTATAGTTGACTATTCTGTCTTGTGAACCTAACCTTTTCCACTGATCAACTAATCTATTTCTTAGCCAATACAAAATAGTTTTGTTGACTGCTGCTTTATAATATAATTTTAGATCAGATACAGCTAGGCCACCTTCATTTGATTTTTTTTTTCATTAATTCCCTTGAGAGTCTCGACTTTTTATTGTTCCATATGAATTTTGTTGTTATTTTTTCTAGATCATTAAAATATTTTCTTGGAAGTCTGATTGGTATAGCACTAAATAAATAGATTAGTTTAGGGAGTATTGTCATCTTTATTATATTAGCTCGGCCTATCCAAGAACACTTAATATTTTTCCAATTATTTAAGTCTGACTTTATTTGTGTGGAAACTTTTTTGTAATTTTGTTCATATAATTCTTGACTTTCCTTTGGTAGATAGATTCCCAAATATTTTATGCTATGAACAGTTATTCTGAATGGAATTTCTCTTTGTATCTCTTGCTGTTGGATTTTGTTGGTGATGTATAATAATGCTGAGGATTTATGGGGATTTATTTTGTATCCAGCTACTTTGCTAAAATTATGAATTATTTCTAATAGCTTTTTAATAGAATCTCTGGGGTTCTCTAGGTATACCATCATATCATCTGCAAAGAGTGATAGTTTGGTTTCTTCGTTGCCTACTCTAATTCCTTTAATATCTTTCTCGACTCTTATTGCAGAGGTTAGTGTTTCTAATACGATATTGAATAGTAATGGTGATAGTGGGCAACCTTGCTTCACTCCAGATCTTACTGGGAAGGATTCCAGTTTTTCCCATTGCATATGATGTTTACTGATGATTTTAAATATATGCTTTTGACTATTTTAAGGAAAAGTACATTTATTCCTATGCTGTCAAGTGTTTTTATTAGGAATGGATGTTGAATTTTATCAAATGCTTTTTCTGCATCTATTGAGATGATCATATGGTTTTTTTTTTTTTGGTTGGTTATTGATATAGTCAATTATGCTCATAGTTTTCCTAATATTGAACCAGCCCTGCATTCCTGGTATAAATCCTACTTAGTCATAGTGTATTATCCTGGGGATGATTTTCTGTAATCTTTTTGCTAATATTTTATTTAAGATTTTAGCATCAATACTCATTAGGGAGATTGGTCTATAATTTTCTTTCTCTGTTTTCAACCTACTTGGTTGAGGTATCAGTACCATGTCTGTGTCATAAAAGGAGTTTGGTAGGACTCCTTCAAATCCCTATTTTTTCAAATAGTTTATTTAGCATTGGAGTTAATTGTTCTTTAAATGTTTGGTAGAATTCACATGTAAATCCATCTGGTCCTGGGGATTTTTTCTTAGGGATTTGGTTGATAGTTTGTTCTATTTCTTTTTCTGAGATGGGACTGTTTAGGATATTTACTTCTTCCTCTGTTAGTTTGGGCAAGCTCTATTTTTGGAAGTATTCTTCTATTTCATTTAACTTGTCAAATTTATTGGCATAAAGCTGGGCAAAGTAACTCCTAATTATTGCTCTAATTTTCTCTTCGTTACTGGCAAGTTCTCCCTTTTCATTTTTAAGACTAACAACTTGATTTTCCTCTTTCCTTTTTTTAATCAGATTTACTAAGTGTTTGTCTATTTTATTAGTTTTTTCATAGAACCAACTCTTAGTTTTATTAATTCAATAGTTTTTTTTTTTTACTTTCAATTTTATTGATCTCTCCTTTTATTTTTAGAATTTCAAGTTTAGTATTTGACTGGGGGTTTTTGATTTGTTCCTTTTCTAGCATTTTTAGTTGCAAGCCCAATTCATTGAGCTTCTCTTTCTCTATTTTATGCAAATAGGCCTGTAGAGATATGAAATTTCCCCTTATTACCACTTTGGCTGTATCCCATACATTTTGGTATGATGTCGCATTATTATCGTTTTGTTGGGTGAAATTATTAATTATATCTATGATTTGCTGTTTCACCCAATCATTATTTAGTATAATATTATTTAGTTTCCAATTATTTATTGGTCTACTTTCCCCTGGCTTTTTGTTGAACGTAATTTTCATTGCATTGTGGTCTGAAAAGGATGCATTTACTATTTCTGCCTTACTGCATTTGAATTTGAGGTTTTTATGTCCTAATATATGGTCAATTTTTGTATAGGTTCCATGAACTGCTGAAAAGAAAGTATATTCCTTTCTGTCTCTATTACATTTTCTCCAGAGATCTATCATATCTAACTTTTCTAGTATTCTATTTACCTCTTTGACTTCTTTCTTATTTATTTTGTGGTTTGATTTATCTAATTCTGAGAGTGCAAGGTTGAGATCTCCCACTATTATAGTTTTGCTGTCTATTTCTTCTTGCAGCTCTCTTAATTTTTCTTTTAAGAAATTAGATGCTATACCACTTGTCGCATATATGTTTAATAGTGATATAGCTTCATTATCCATGCTACCCTTTAGCAAGATATAGTGCCCTTCCTTATCTCTTTTAATTAGATCAATTTTTGCTTTAGCTTGATCTGAGATCAGTATGGCTACCTCTGCTTTTTTGACTTCATCTGAAGCATAGAAGATTTTGCTCCAACCTTTTACCTTTAACCTGCATGTATCTCCCTGCTTCAGGTGTCTTTCCTGTAAACAACATATTGTAGGATTCTGGCTTTTAATCCATTCTGCTAACTGCTTCCTCTTTATGGGAGAGTTTACCCCATTCACATTTATGGTTAAAATGACCAATTCTGTATTACTTGCCATCTTGTTAACCCCTCTTTATGCTTTTCATCCTTCTTTCCCCCTTCTCCCCCTTCCCAGTATTAAGCTTGTGAGCACCACTTGCTTCTCACACCCCTCCCTTTTTAATATCTCTCTCCCCCGCCTTAGATTTTCTCCCCCTATCTTACCCCTTTCCCTCCCCGTTTCCGTATTCCCTTCCGCTTAACTCATTCCTTCCCTTTTCACTTTTCTCTTCTCACTTCTCAATGAGGTGGGAGAAGTTTCACCATAAATTAAGTATGTCTAAAATTTTTCTCTTAAAGCCAATTCTGAAGGCAGTAAGATACCACTATATTCATCCCCCTCCATTCTTTCTCTCAGATATAATAGGTTTCCTTTGCCTCTTCATGAGATGTAGTACTCCCATTTTACCCTTTTTCTGGTACAATGTCCTTTCCACATCTACTTTCTAGAACAAGGTATACATGTATTCTTTATACCTCTTTATATCAGAAATATGGTTCCCAAGATTAATCTTTACCTTTTTAGATTTGTCTTGAGTTCTGTATTTGTAGATCAAACTTTTTGTTAAGTCCTGGCTTTTTCATCAAAAATAGGTGCAATTCGTTTACTTCATTGAATGTCCATTTTCTTCCCTGGAAAAAGATGGCCATTCTAGCTGGGTAAGTTATTTTTTGTTGCATACCAAGTTCTTTAGCCTTTTGGAATATCATATTCCAGGCCCTTCGATCCTTTAATGTGGATGCTGCCAGATCCTGGGTGATCCTTATTGTGGCTCCTCGATACTTGAATTGGGTTTTTCTAGCCACTTGCAATATTTTTTCCTTCATCTGAGGGTTCTGGCATTTGGCCACTATATTCCTTGGTGTTTTGAGTTTAGGATCCCTTTCAGTGGGTGATCAATGAATTATTTCAATGTCTATTTTATCCTCTGTTCCTATGACTTCTGGGCAATTTTCTTTGGTAATTTCCTGGAAAATAGTGTCCAGGCTCTTTTTTTCATCATACTTTTCTGGGAGTCCAATGATTCTCAGATTGCCTCTCCTGGATCTGTTTTCCAGGTCTGTTGTCTTCCCCAGAAGGTATTTCACATTCTTTTCCATTGTTTGATTTTTTTTGGATTTGCTTGACTGATTCTTCTTGTCTCCTCTAGTCATTCAATTCCAATTGTTCGATTCTGATTTTTAAGGAAGTGTTTTCTTCACTCAGTCTTTTAAAATCTTTTTCTAATTGTCCCATTGAGTTCTTTTCTTCTGTGGAATTTTTTTCCATTTGGCCAATTTTGTTTTTTAGAGAGCTGTTTTCTGTTTCCAGTTCACTAATCCTATTTTTTCAAGGATTTTATTTCTTTATCCAGTCTTTCTTTAATTGAGTGGGATGACTTCTCCAGCCTCTCTTGCCAAGCCTCCCTCTCCTTTTCCCATTTTTCTTCTAGCTCCCTTGTGAGAGCCTTTTTATTTTCTTCTATGAGGTTCATCTGTGCTGAGGAACAGATGATCTCCTCCTTTGGGGATTCACCTGGGGACTGTCTGTTTTTAGTCTCCTCAGGATTTGCAGTCTGCTCTTTTTCTGTATAGAAGCTGTCAAGTGTTAAAGTCCTCTTCAACTTTTTGCTCATTATGTCAAACAATCAAAGACAAACTAGCAAAAAGAGAAAAGGAAATCACCCCTAATTTGGAGTCTGCTTTTTTGGGAGAGGGGCTGGGTGGTGTTACCGAGCTTCCTCTACAGACTGCGGGGGCAGCAGTGAGACACTAGCCTGACTGTGTTGCGCCTGCGCTCTGAGATCCCAGAGTGTGCTGAGTCTCTGTGGGAGGGGTGGGGTGGTGGCCATGTCCCGAGAGACTCCAGCTGTTTGGGGTTGTATTCTTCACCCCCAGTGTTTTTAGCTTCTCTGCTGGGCTGCTGACTTGCCGCCGGAGCAAAGTATCTAATCCTATAGCGAAGCTCTCCCCACAGAGACGGCTGCGATCACTCCCCACCCCTCTCCAGTCTGCTCCAGTGCTCACTGCAGCTGCCTGTCGCCTGCGCCCGATCTAAAACCGTCCCAGCCCTCCAGTAAAGACAGACCTTTCTTGGCGAATCTCAAGGATGGCTTCTCTTGGTAACTCTTTGTGGGTTTTTTTTTTTTTTTCAGTCAAGCATTAATTCAGAGGCTTGTAATGAAATGGATAGTGAAAGAAAGCGTGGAGCTTATGCAGCTGTGAGCCTCCTCTCCGCCATCTTAACCGGAAGTCCAGAATCAGTCTTTATATCTAACCCACCCCACCCAAACCAGTCTTGTTAAATTTACATAATGCTGTTGCTGTTTTGTTATGTTGTTGTTGTTGTTGTTGTTGTTGTTGTTGTTGTTGTTGTTGTTGTTGTTGTTTGGTTATTTTATTTTGTTTTGTCTTAAGTAGTGTTTCATGGTGGAAGAGACTCATTGTAAGTAAGCTTTTTGTGCCAATTTTTAACAACTCTACATTTCAGCACCTCAGAGAATTTTTGGTGCACTCTGATAAGTAAAGAGACATTCTCATAATTACTGTCAGTATTTACATTGATGAAGAAGGTTGACCTTCTTCTTCGATAAACCTTGTTTAGAGACAATGTGACCTTCTTGTCTCTAAATATTTTTTAAGCCTATAAAATTCCTTTTTTCTTCCTTTCACATATCCCTAATGTACAATCTTTGTATATTTTTCAAAGATTAGCATAAGCTTTATAAGAATCATATAATGTCATATTTTAGAAGAATTAGTGCTTGAATGGTTATTAATCTTACTTTTTTTTGAATAGTACAATAAGACCAATATTAAATTTGATAAACATTTATTAAGTACTCAGATTGTTCAAGTGTTACATATGTGATAATTTTGTATTAAAAGCATCAAAGTGAAACATATGATATTGTCCTCACTTATCACACTATATAATGAAATTTCAGTATTTGTTCATGGCAAGAACCATCTATGAGAAAAAATACTATCTGTAATTTTACCTTAAGACCTATTTTTTTCCTCTGATACTCTATGATTTCTGACACTTGATATTATAAAATTGTCATCATATATATCTTCAATAAATCAACTAGAAACAACTTAATCATGTAATTTTAAATCTTTATGGTATATTTGATCATGTAGTATTTAAAGATCTCTAAAACTCATATACATGATAATGAATTGTAAAAAATAATAATAATAATAATAATAATAAAAGTTTACCCAGATACTACTGAAATAACTCAGTAAAGGGAAATATCTGATATTTCTCCAGGTAACCATTTCTTATACTGATGTATATGTATGTGTACATGTGTGTTTGTTGGCTTAAAACTATGATTTCATTAGTATAGGGAAATTACTCATATATGCTCTTCCATCAACCAATGGAAATTGTTACCTGATCAGGAAATTATAGTTCTGGACAATTGCCTACAAATTGACAAGTTAAGTAAATTGTTCAAAATCAAACCATTTGTGTCAAAGCTAAAAATTAACACCAGTCAGGAGTATCAATAAATTACGACTCACTATGTCATGCTGCTTCACTGTTTTTTATATATTGCCTTAGAATATTTATCATTGTTTCCCTAGTGCTTACTGCTCAATCTTTCCTTATACACAATAGGCACTCATAACAAATATCTCTTGAAGTCAACATAATTACATAGATTTAAACTTAATTTTTGAAAATCATACAACTCAAAATGATTGTTATTATTTCTCCTCTGTTTGTTTGTTTTTTCCATTCTCAATCTTTTCAAATTTCTTTAAGGCCTTAAAAAATGACTTGCATAAGACTAAAGGACATTTAAAATAACATCCAATAAAGTGAAATTCAGGAAAATTGGATAAGATGGGATTGCATGATAGTAGACAGCATGCTCATTCAGTCCTTATATTTTCCATGATGGTGACTCACCTGCACAGAGCAGCTGTTTATTGCTTGGTTCACTGAAGCATATGATGCTGAACAGAGCCATGGGTCAATAAAATCATTTAAAATGATTGGCCCTCTGAGTGAAAGAGGTGATGAATCAACCAAATTTCCCCCAGGCAGCAAAAGAACATAGAGACTTTGCAGTATAGGTGACAACATATCATCTAATGGATCATCAAACTGTACATCTCCATAATTAATTTTATTACCTTAGGAGAGGAGATGGCCTCTTCTTAGAAGTGCCTTCTGTGAAATGAATCATTGTGGCTGGATATCAGAGAATACACAAAGTCCTTAAACTTTGAACTTGGGAAGTGTTTAATCAGTAATTTCTTGATAGATTTTATTATTGCTATGAATGAATGCTAAGTGCTACAATAGTAACTATCTATCTATATATAACTATATACATATATACACATACACACACATACATATATATATATACATATATCTTGATTTTCATCTGCAGAGTTATTGTCGGGTTTTCTTCCTTTTCTGAAAAGAGCTTGAACTTTTAATGTTCACTTTCACAGTTTTATTTTTTAATAAATATTTTTATTTATAAAACATATGCATGCATATTACAAAACACTGACCCTTGCAAAACTTTCTGCTCCAATTTTTCCTACCATCCCCAAATTCCCTCCTTTAAATGGCAAGTTAGTCTAATACATAATAAATGTGATAAAATATATGTTAAATCCAATAAATATATACATATTTATGCAGTTAGCTTGCTGCACAAGAAAAATCAGATATAGAAAGAAAAAGATATAGAAGGAAAATAAAATTCAAGCAAACATCAACAGAAAGCATGCAAATGATATTTTGTGGTCCACACTCAGTTCCCACAGAGTTTTCTCTGAGTGTATATGGTACTCTTCATCACTGACAATTGGAACTAATTTGAATCATCTCATTGTTGAAAAAACCCATATTTATCAGAACTGATCATGGTATAGTCTTGTTGTTGCTATGTATAATAATCTCCAGGTTCTGCTCATTTCACTTAGCACAATTCATGTAACTCTCTCCAGGGCTCTCTGAAATAGTCCTGTTGGGTTATTTCTTACAGAACAATAATACGCCATAACATTGACGTATCATAATTTATTCAGCCATTCTCCAATTGATGGGCATCCATTCAGTTTCCCATTTCTAGCAACTACAAGAAGGACTGCCAAAACATTTTTGTATATTTGGGTCCCTTTCCCTTTTTAAGATCTTTTTGGGATATAAGCCCAGTAGAAACACTGCTGGATCAAAGTGTATGCAGAGTTGGATAACTTTTTGAGCATAGTTACAAACTGCCCTCCATAATGGTGGGATTCGTTCATAGTTCCATCAACAATGTATCACTGTCCCAGTTTTCCCTTGTGGCCTCCAACATTCATTATTATCTTTTCCTATCATCTTAAACAATCTGACAAGTGTGAAGTGGTATCTCAGAATTGTCTTAATTTCTCTGATCAATAGTGATTTGGAGCAGTTTTTAAAATGAGGAAATAGTTTCAATTTGTGCATCTGAAAATTGAGTGATCATAAGATTTGACCATTTATCTATTTGGGAATGGCATGAATTCTTTAAATTTAAGTTAATTCTCTATATATTTTGGAAATGAGCTCTTTATAAGGTTCTGATAAAGGCCTCATTTCCAAAACATATGGAGAATTGACTCTAATTTATAAGAAATCAAGCCATTCTCCAATTGATAAATGGTCAAAGAATATGAACAGACAATTTTCAGATGATGAAATTGAAACTATTACCACTCATATGAAAGAGTGTTCCAAATCACTATTGATCAGAGAAATGCAAATTAAGACAACTCTGAGATACCAATACACACCTGTCAGATTGGCTAAGATGACAGGAAATAATAATGATGCATGTTGGAGGAGATGCGGGGAAACTGGGACACTTATGCATTATTAGTGGAGTTGTGAATGAATCCAACCATTTTGGAGAGCAATCTGGAATTATGCCCCAAAAGTTATCAAAATGTGCATACCCTTTGATCCAGCAGTGTTACTTTTGGGCTTACATCCCAAAGAAATACTAAAGAAGGAAAAGGGACCTGTATGTGCCAAAATGTTTGTGGCAGCCCTGTTTGTAGTGGCTAGAAACTGGAAATTGAATGGATGCCCATCAATTGGAGAATGGCTGGGTAAATTGTGGTATATGAATGTTATGGAATATTATTGTTCTTTAAAAATTGACCAGCAGGATGAATACAGAGAGGCTTGGAGACACTTACATGAACTGATGCTAAGTGAAATGAGTAGAACCAGGAGATCATTATATACCTCAATAACGATACTGTATGAGAATGTATTCTGATGGAAGTGGATTTCTTTGACAAAGAGACCTAACTCAGTTTCAATTGATCAATGATGGACAGAAGCGAACTTCCCGCCAAGATGGCGGAGAGGAAATACACTGCTGTGTAACCTCCGTGTTTTTCTCTCACTATTCATTTCATTTCATGCCTCTGAATTAATGCTCGACTGAAAAAAAAAAAAAAACATACAATTACTTACCAAGAGAAACCGTCCCTGAGACTCGTCAAGAAAGGTCTGTTTTTGCGCGAGGGTGGGGACGGTATTTGGAAGCAGTCTGCGGGCAGCAGCTGCAGCGAGAGCACAGATAGCAGCTCAGAACCGGGTAGAGTGGAGAGGGGGTGGGGCGCGATCGCAGCCGTCTCTGCGGGGAGAGCTTTGCTACAGGATAATTTGCTCTGGCAGCCAGTCAGCAGCCCAGCAGAGAAGCTAAAAACACCGGGGGTGAAGAATACAACCCCAAACAGCTGGAGTCTCTCGGGCCCTGGCCACCCCTCCCCCACAGTGTCTCAGCCCGCTCGGATCTCAGAGCACACGGATCTCAGCGCGCAGGCGCCATAGCACAGTAGGACCCATGCCTCACGAATACCCTGCCCCTCCCCCAAAGAAAGCAGCCTCCATTCAAGGGGTTTTTTTCCTTCTGTTTCTTTGATAGTTTGTCTTTGATAAATAGACAGAATGAGCAAGAAACTGAAAAAGAATTTAACCCTGGACAGCTTTTATACAGATAAAGGGCAGACTCCAAATCCTGAGGAGACTAAAAACAAACAGTCCCCAGGTGAATCCCCAAAGGAGGAGATCATATGTTCCTCAGCACAGATGAATCTCATGGAGGAAATTAAAAAGGCTCTCACAAGGGAGCTAGAAGAAAAATGGGAAAAGGAGAGGGAGGCTCTGCAAAAGGGGAAGGAGGCTTGGCAAAAGGAGAAGGAGGCTTTGCAAAAGGAGAGGGAGACTTGGCAAAAGGAGAGGGAGGCTCTGCAAAAGGAGAGGGAGGCTTGGCAAAAGAGCCCGGAGAAGTCAGTTAAAGAGAGTGTGGATAAAGAAACCAAATCCTTGAAAAATAGGATTGGTGAACTGGAAAACAAAATTGGCGAAATGGAAAAAAATTCCACAGGACAAAAGAACTCAATTGGACAATTAGAAAAAGATCTTAAAAAAGTGAGTGAAGAAAATACCTCACTGAAAATCAGGGTCGAACAATTGGAATTGAATGACTCGAGGAGACAAGAAGAATCAGTCAAGCAAATCCAAAAAAATCAAACAATGGAAAAGAATGTGAAATACCTTCTGGGGAAGACAACAGACCTGGAAAACAGATCCAGGAGAGACAACCTGAGAATCATCGGACTTCCAGAAAAATATGATGAAAAAAAGAGCCTGGACACTATTTTCCAGGAAATTATCAAAGAGAACTGCCCAGAAGTCATAAAAACAGAAGGTAAAATAGACATTGAAAGAATTCATCGATCCCCTACTGAAAGGGATCCTAAAATCAAAACACCAAGGAATATAGTGGCCAAATGCCAGAACCCTCAGGCAAAGGAAAAAATACTGCAAGCGGCTAGAAAAACCCAATTCAAGTATCAAGGAGCCACAATAAGGATCACCCAGGATCTGGCAGCATCCACATTAAAGGATCGAAGGGCCTGGAATATGATATTCCGAAAGGCTAAGGAACTTGGTATGCAACCAAAAATAACTTACCCAGTGAGATTGAGCATCTTTTTTCCAGGGAAGAAGATGGACATTCAATGAAATAAGCGAATTTCATCTATTTCTGATGAAAAAGCCAGAACTTAACAAAAAATTTGATCTACAAGCACAGAACTCAAGACAAATCTAAAAAGGTAAAGATTAATCTTGGGAACTATATTTCGGCTATAAAGATGTATAAAGAATACATGTATACCTTGTTCTAGAAACTAGATGTGGAAAGGACATTATACCAGAAAAAAGGGAAAGTGGGGGTACTACATTTCATGAAGAGGCAAAGAAAACCTAGTATATCTGAGAGAAAGAATGGAGAGGGATGAATATAGTGAGTATTTTACTGCTTTCAGAATTGGCATTAAGAGAAGAATTTTAGACATATTCAATCTATGGTGAAACTTCTCCCACCTCATTGAAAAGTGAGAAAGGAAAAGTGAAAAAGGAAGGAATAAGCTAAGTGGAAAGTAATACGGTAACTGGGAGGGAAAGGGGCAAGTTGGGGGGGGAACTCTAAGGGGGAGGGAGGGATTCTAAAAAAGGGAGGGCTGTGAGAAGCAAGTGGTGCTCACAAGCTTAATACTGGGAAGGGGGGTAAGGGAGTAAGAAGGGAGATAAGCATAAACCGGGGTTAACAAGATGGCAAGTAATACAGAATTGGTCATTTTAACCATAAATGTGAACAGGGTAAACTCCTCTATAAAGAGGAAGCGGTTAGCAGAATGGATTAAAAGCCAGAATCCTACAATATGTTGTATACAGGAAACACACCTGAAGCGGGGTGATACATGCAGGTTAAAGGTAAAAGGTTGGAGCAAAACCTACTATGCTTCAGGTGAAGCCAAAAAAGCAGGGGTAGCCATCCTGATCTCAGATCAAGCTAAAGCAAAAATTGATCTAATCAAAAGAGATAAGGAAGGGCACTATATCTTGCTAAAGGGTAGAATGAGTAATGAAGAAGTATCTATATTAAACATATATGCACCAAGTAGTGTAGCATCTAAATTCTTAAAAGAGAAATTAAGAGAGCTGCAAGAAGAAATAGACAGTAAAACAATAATAGTGGGAGATCTCAACCTTGCACTCTCAGAATTAGATAAATCAAACCACAAAATAAATAAGAAAGAAGTCAAAGAGATAAATAGAATACTAGAAAAATTAGATATGATAGATCTCTGGAGAAAATGTAATGGGGACAAAAAGGAGTACACCTTCTTTTCAGCAGTTCATGGAACTTATACAAAAATTGACCATATATTAGGACATAAAAACCTCAAACTCAAATGCAGTAAGGCAGAAATAGTGAAAGCATCCTTTTCAGACCATGATGCATTGAAAATTACATTCAATAAAAAGCCACAGGAAAGTAGACCAAAAAAAATTGGAAACTAAATAATCTCATACTAAAGAATGATTGGGTGAAACAGCAAATTATAGACATAATTAATAACTTCATCCAAGAAAATGATAATAATGAGACATCATACCAAAATGTATGGGATGCAGCCAAAGCGGTAATAAGGGGAAATCTCATATCTCTAGAGGCCTATTTGTACAAAATAGAGAAAGAGAAGGTCAATGAATTGGGCTTGCAACTAAAAATGCTAGAAAAGGAACAAATTAAAAACCCCCAATCAAACACTAAACTTGAAATTCAAAAAATAAAAGGAGAGATCAATAAAATTGAAAGTAAAAAAACTATTGAATTAATTAATAAAACTAAGAGTTGGTTCTATGAAAAAACCAACAAAATAGACAAACCCTTAGTAAATCTGATTAAAAAAAGGAAAGAGGAAAATCAAATTGTTAGTCTTAAAAATGAAAAGGGAGAACTCACCACTAATGAAGAGGAAATTAGAGCAATAATTAGGAGTTACTTTGCCCAACTTTACGCCAATAAATTCGACAACTTAAATGAAATAGAAGAATACCTCCAAAAATATAGCTTGCCTAAACTAACAGAGGAAGAAGTAAATATCCTAAACACTCCTATCTCAGAAAAAGAAATAGAACAAACTATCATTCAACTCCCTAAAAAAAAAACCCCAGGACCAGATGGATTTACATCTGAATTCTATCAAACATTTAAAGATCAATTAATTCCAATGCTAGATAAACTATTTGAAGAAGTAGGGATTGAAGGAGTCCTACCAAACTCCTTTTATGACACTGATATGGTACTGATACCTAAACCAGGTAGGCTGAAAACAGAGAAAGAAAATTATAGACCAATCTCCCTAATGAATATTGATGCTAAAATCTTAAATAAAATATTAGCAAAAAGATTACAGAAAATCATCCCCAGGATAATACACTATGACCAAGTAGGATTTATACCAGGAATGCAGGGCTGGTTCAATATTAGGAAAACTATTAACATAATTGACTATATCAACAACCAACCAAACAAAAACCATATGATCATCTCAATAGATGCAGAAAAAGCATTTGATAAAATCCAACAGCCATTCCTAATAAAAACACTTGAGAGCATAGGAATAAAAGGACTTTTCCTTAAAATAGTTAGGAGCATATATTTTAAACCTTCAGTAAGCATCATATGCAATGGGGAAAAACTGGAACCTTTCCCGGTAAGATCTGGAGTGAAGCAAGGTTGCCCACTATCACCATTATTATTCAATATTGTATTAGAAACACTGGCCTCTGCAATAAGAGTCGAGAAAGAGATTAAAGGAATTAGAGTAGGCAATGAGGAAACCAAACTATCACTCTTTGCAGATGATATGATAGTATATCTAGAGAACCCCAGAGATTCTACTAAAAAGCTATTAGAAATAATTCAGAATTTTAGCAAAGTAGCAGGATACAAAATTAATCCCCATAAATCCTCAGCATTTTTATACATTGCCAACAAAATCCAAAAGCAAGAGATACAAAGAGAATTTCCATTCAAAATAACTGTTGATAGCATAAAATATTTGGGAATCTATCTACCAAAGAACAGTCAGGAATTATATGAGCAAAATTACATAAAAGTTTCCACACAAATAAAGTCAGACTTAAATAATTGGAAAAATATTAAGTGCTGTTGGATAGACTGAGCGAATATAATAAAGATGGCAATACTCCCTAAACTAATCTATTTATTTAGTGCTATACCAATCAGACTTCCATGAAAATATTTTAATGATCTAGAAAAAATAAAAACACAATTCATATGGAAAAATAAAAAGTTGAGAATCTCAAGGGAATTAATGAAAAAAAAAATCAAATGAAGGTGGCCTAGCTGTACCTGATCTAAAATTATATTATAAAGCAGCAGTCACCAAAACCATTTGGTATTGGCTGAGAAATAGATTAGTTGACCAGTGGAAAAAGTTAGTTTCACAAGACAGAATAGTCAACTAAAGCAATCTAGTGTTTGACAAACCCAAAGATCCTAACTTTTGACATAAAAATTCATTATTCGATAAAAACTGCTGGGATAATTGGAAATTAGTATGGCAGAAATTAGGCATGGACCCACACTTAATACCATATACCAAGATAAGATCAAAATGGGTCCATGACCTAGGCATAAACAACAAGATTATAAATAAATTAGAGGAACATAGGCTAGTTTATCTCTCAGACTTATGGAGGAGAAAGAAATTTGTGACCAAAGATGAACTAGAGACCATTACTGATCACAAAAAAGCAAATATAATAAAAATGACAATACTACTTAAATTAATCTATTTATTTAGCGCTATACCAATCAGACTCTCAAAAAACTACTTTGATGAACTAAAAAAAATAACAACAAAGTTCATAAGGAAAAACAAAAGGTCAAGAATTTCAAGGGAATTAAATAAAAGTTATTCGCTGTTTTGTCCTTTGAACCTAACCTATTCCATTGATCAACTAGTCTATTTCTTAGCCAATTCCAGATGGTTTTAGTAACTGCTGCTTAATAATATAATTTTAGCTCTGGTACAGCTAGGCCACCTTAATTTGTTTATTTGTTTATTTGTTAATTTGATTATTAATATGGCCAATTATACTGATTGTTTTCCTAATATTGAACCAGCCCTGCATTCCTGGTATAAATCCTACTTGATCGTGGTGTATTATCCTGGGGATGATTTTCTGTAGTCCTTTTGCTAATATTTTATTTAAGATTTAACATCAATAGTCATTAGTGAGATTGGTCTATAATTTTCTTTCTCTGTTTTCAACCTACCTGGTTTAGGTATCAGTACCATGTCTGTGTCATAAAAGGAATTTGGTAGGACTCCTTCATTTCCTATTTTTTCCAATAGTTTATAAAGCATTGGGGCTAATTGTTCTTTGAATGTTTGGTAGAATTCACATGTAAATCCAGCTGGTCCTGGGGATTTTTTTTTTTTAGGGAGTTGATTAATAGCTTCTTCTATTTCTTTTTCTGAAATGGGACTATTTAAGCAATTTACTTCCTCCTCTGATAATCTGGGAAGCCTATATTTTTGGAAGTAGTCATCCATTTCCCTTAGGGGTATCAAATTTATTGGCATAAAGGTGTGCAAAGTAATCCCTTATTATTTCTTTAATTTCCTCTTCATCAGTTGAAAGTTCTCCTTTTTCATTTTTAAGACTGCTAATTTGATTTCCCTCTCTCCTTTTTCTAATCAGATTTACCAAAGGTTTATCAACTTTATTGGTTTTTTCATAAAACCAACTCTTAGTTTTATTTATTAGTTCAATAGTTTTTTTTTTTTTTTTTACTTTCTATATTACTAATTTCTCCTTTTAAATTTAGAATTTCAAGTTTAGTAATTGATTGGGGCTTTTTAATTTGGTCTTTTTCTAAGTTTTTAAGTTGCAGCCCCAATTCATTGATCTTCTCTTTTTCTATTTTATTCAAGTAAGCTTCTAAGGATGTAAAATTTCCCCTTATTACTGCTTTGATTGCATCCGATAAATTTTGATATACTGTCTCATCATTGTCCTTATCTTGAGTGAAATTATTTATTGTGTCTATAATTTGCTGTTTCACCCAATCTTTCTTTAGGTGAGATTATTTAGTTTCCAATTACTTTTTGGTGTATTTACACCTAGCTTTTTGTTGAATGTTCTTTTTATTGCACTGTGATCTGAAAAGAAAGCATTTACTATTTCTGCCTTCTTGCATTTAATTTTTAGGTCTTTATGTCCTAATATATGGTCAAATTTTTTGTAGGTTCCATGAACTGCTGAGAAGAAAGTATACTCCTTTCTGTCACCATTCAGTTTTCTCCAGAGATCTATCATACCTAATTTTTCTAATATTCTATTTACCTCTTTAATTTCTTTCTTATTTGTTTTGTTATTTGATTTATCTAAATCTGAGAGTGCAAGACTGAGATCTCCCAATATTATAGTTTTGCTGTTTATTTCTTCTCGCAACTCTCTTAACTTCTCTTTAAGGAAGTTAGATGCTATACCACTTGGTGCATATATGTTTAATAATGATATTGCTTCATTGTCTGTAGTACCCTTCAGCAATATATAGTTTCCCTCCTTTTCTCTTTTAATTTGTTTGATCTTTGCTTTTTCTTGATCTGAGATAAGGATGGCTACCCCTGCTTTTTTGACTTCACCTGAAGCATAGTAGATTCTTTTCCAGCCTTTTACCTTTACTCTGTGTATATCTCCCTGTTTTAAATGTGTTTCCTGTAAACAACAGATTGTAGGGTTCTGACTTTTGATCCATTCTGCTATCTGCCTCCTCTTTATGGGAGAGTTCATCCCATTCACATTTACAGTTAAAATTACTAATTCTGTATTTCCTGCCATCCTAATATCCTCAGATTATATTTTTCTTTTTCTTGCCCTCCTTCCCTTCTTCCCTAGTATTAAACTTATTGGTCCCACCAAAGTCATATAGCTCTCCTTCTTTAGTATTCCTTCCTCCTCCCTTTGAATCCCTTCCCTTTTCTTGTACCCTTCCCTTATTACTCTTTTTCCTTCTCCCTTTTCCTCTCCCACTTTTTAATGAAGTGAGAAAAATCTGTGTAAAACAAATATGTCAATTGTTTCCTCTTTGGGCCAACTCTGATGAGAGAAGGATTCACACAATGATCCTCCTCCTCTCTAAGTTCTCTCATATATGATAGGTTTCCTTTGCCTCATTGTCACATGTAGTTTCCCTCTTTTTATCTCTCCTCTTCCCTTTTTCTGACACTATCCTCTTTCCATTTCTACTTCCCTTTTTTATCTTATATCGGTAAAATCAAATTATACATATGGTTTTTATGTATATCCACAACAGAAATACAGTTCTCAAGAGTTCCTTTTACCTTTTTCTACTTCTCTTGATTCCTGTTTTTGGAGATCAAATTTTTTGTTTAAGTCTGGTTTTTTCCTTAGAAACAGATGGAATTCCTCTATTTCATTAAATGTCCATCTTCTTCCGTGGAAAAAAAATACTCAGCTTAGCTGGGTAGTTTATTCTTGGCTGCATTACAAGTTCTTTTGCCTTTCAGAATATCTGATTCCAGGCCCTTCGATCCTTTAATGTTGAGGCAGCCAGATCTTGCGTGACCCTTATTTTGGCATCTTGGTATTTGAATTGTTTTTTCCTGACTGCTTATAAAATTTTTTCTTCAGTCTGAAAATTCTGAAGTTTGGCCACAATATTCCTCAGAGTCTTTATTTTAGGGTCTTTTTTAGAAGGTGTTGGATGAATTCTTTCAATGCCTATTTTCCCTTCCAGTTCTATTGCTTCTGGGCAGTTCTCTTTGATGATTTCCTGTAAATCTAGGCTCTCTTTTTCCTCATAATTTTCTGGTAGTCTGATGATCCTCAGGTTATCTCTCCTAGATCTATTTTCCAGGTCTGTTGTTTTTCCAAGTAAATATTTGTCAATTTTTTTTCCAATCTTTCATTTTTTTGGTTTTGCTTGACTGATTCTTGATGTCTCAATGAATCAGTCATTTCTATTTGTTCAGTTCTGATTTTTAGTGAGTTATTTTCTTCATTAGCTTTTTTTACTTCTTTTTCTATATGTCCAATTGAGTTGTTTTTCTCTATGGAATTTTTTTTCCATTTCACTATTTTTTTTTTTTATTATTTTCTTTTTCCAATTTGCAATTTCTGTTTCCCAGAACTTCTTGGGAATTTTTTTACCTTTTCCAATTCGCATTTCAGGAAGTTGTTTTCTTTTTCCACTTTATCAAATTTTTCTTTTAGTCAATTATGTGCCTTTTCTGTACTCTCTTGCATAGCTTCTCTTTCCTTTCCCCATTTCTCTTCTAGCTCTCTTTTAAGGTTTTTAATAGTCTCTTCTAGGAGAGCCTTTTGTAATTGTCTGGAGACTGTCTGCTATTTGTTTCTTCATGGTTGAAAAGCTGTTCTCTTTCTGTATAGAAACTATAAATCTTTCTTTTGATTTTTTTTTTTTTACTCATTTTGTTAAAGCCTGTAAGGTCTGCCTTCCAAGCCAGGAGGTTACCAGCTTCCTCTGCAGAGCAGTGAAAGGTATATGGACAGGTAGCTGTCTGGCCAACCGGCTATGAAAAGCAGCAAGGTACTGGAGTGCTCTGGGAAAGAGTTACCCATCTGAAAGTAACTCAGGCCTGCAGGATTCAGCTGGGAAAGTGCTCTTCAAAGAACCCTGCTGTGTGAGATAATGACTACCCTGGGGCTAGATGCTGAGCAGTGAGAGTTTCACTTCCCAAGCCAAAGCCTGCCCTGGGGCTACAGGTATTAGCAGCTGAGTAGTGAATGTATTTTCAGGGACCAGAAGTGTCTGCCCGGGAAGCACAGTCAGCTGAGGAGGTTCTATTGCCCCACGCTGAGTCCCCCACTCTGCCGATTAGAGGCTGCCCAGGCTGTGCCCCCGAAAAAGCCCCAAACTGCAGGATGTTGCCGCAGGGCTGTGGTGAAGTCTGCCTGAGTCACTTCTGGGTTTGAGGGGTTACAGCCAGATCTTGTCAGTTTCTAGTGTTTTTTAGAGTACCCTCTGTTTTAGGCTTTAATTTCTCTGCCAGTTTACAGCTTTGTAATCAAGGCAGAGCAGTTAGCCTATAGCAGAGTGGTCCCTATAACTTCTCTAGCCACAGAGATCACCCTCGCCCCTTGTCTGCTCAGGATGCTAGCCTCTTGCTACCTATGCCAGTCTGTTCCTGGCCCCTCAGGACAAACCTTTCCTGGAGATCTTCCAGATTGACTTTGGCTGGTAAATTTTAGTGCTTCTAATCTTCATGAATTTAAGCAGTGAAAAGGTATTTTTGAAGCTGGATTAAACAGTTGGTTATGAGGGTAATGAGAGGAGCTTAGAGAGTCATATGTGCCTGCTCCCCATCTTCTGCTGGCCATTTCTTACAGAATAATAATATTCCATAATATTCATATACCACAATTTACTCAACCATTCTCCAATTGAAGGGCATCCATTCATTTTACAGTTTCTAGCCCTTTAGTAATGTTTTTAATCGATTCACTAAAATTTTCTAAATTTGCCATTGTATCATATTAAGAGTGATACTTTTGTTTCCTCATTGCCTACTCTAAAATACCAGTTATTTTGGAACAAAAATCTAGGAAGCAACAATCGATACAAGAAAAAATACTTTTCTTTATTGCTGAAATGTAAGCTTCAATTAGTCACTATTATATTTTGTATTTGTGACTTGATTGTGCTTCCATTAGCACATATGATATGAAAATTATTATTTCATATACATGCATTTCTATTTGTCATAGTTAATATTTATTATAGTCACCTGTATTCCAAATTAACTCTGAAATATAAGGATTTATTTTAATATCCTGACTAGGTCATCTAAGATTTGATAAGGATTAGCAAATGTGCTTTTAGTAGAAGGAAAAATAAAGCTTTTAGAACATACATGTATTTGAGCCAACATTCTTCATATACTTGCAGAGTGATTAAAATGTCAACTCAGTTTATGGTAAAGTATAAGAAGACAAATGTAAAATAATTGCATAAGTAACTCTATATTCTATAAACATTTTCCTATTATTTATAATAAATAAAACTTTTTTTGCAACAAATGACTTGGAAAATGATTGAACAAGGCTACTAACTACAATGACAATAAAATCTTCCAACACGAGTCAACAATTAAAATCCCCGTGTTTTACAAATAAACTCTTGTACATTACTCTATGGGATTTGTGAATTTGTTTTATCAATGTTATCAATTTCCTATATTTTTCTTCAGCATGAAAAAAAGACAAATTGTGCTTTCAAAGAAGGTAAAATATCCAGAATCTGACTTGGTGATTGCATATAAATCAAAACTGAGTGAGGAGTCAGATTTAACATAATTATTAATATCAGTATGAGTAATTTGCTTTTGAATCTATAATATGCTTCATAGAATCTTATCAATATGTGTACACAAATTAGAAATTATTTTTCTAAGTCATAAATCATCTCTATAATAAAAATAATCGTGAAAGATTTTAAAATATTCTGAGACCATCTGTTCAAAGACTTTTTTTTTCAAAAAAGTTAACTTAATTTATGGTCTCTGTAACATTCTTGCTTCTCAGAAATAGAGAATAAGGTGGTTTTTTGCCTACATCAAAGGGTATAACAATTCATATTTATTTACTGTTGACTGGTGTAAATGTTTTCAATGTTGAGATGAAGGAACTTTCCATCTGGTTCTGTTTTGATGTTGCTTGTTTTGTACTTCTTGCCACATAATGTCATAGCTATTTGTGAAAGGAAGACTAGAATGAGAAATATATTCATGATCAGTGAATCAAGAACAACTGGAAACATCTTTTCATCACAATGTGTATAGCATACTTTTGAACTATGAACTTTGGCAGCAAAAATATCAGGACAAATTCCACCTTTTCCAAGTCCAATTACATTATCCCATGTTTATTTAGAGGATAACAATTTCAAAATATTATATAAAAGAAATGTGGGGTGTATAAAGAAATATAATTCTCCCTCCTCTTAAGTTTGTTATAATCTAGGTGCCTACATAAGCAAATTAGAATTTATCAATTAGAAAATCCAATGATATACTATTTTATGATAATGTTAGCTTCCCAGTTATATTTTCATTTTCCCTATAAATAAATAGTTTAAGTGAATTAAAGAAATATTTAATAATACTCTACAACTAAGTCTGGCCTGGTATATTTTGTGAGGAAATAAAAGAATTATGTTTCCCTAAAACTTTTGACAAGTTTGATATAAATGAGAAGATAAGGAATAGTCAGCATCAATTGTCACCTAATCCATTCTTGACTTTACATAAGAAAAAAGAGGCAACTAGTAAAACTAACAATAAAGATGAGTTCCAGAATTAATAACTGTAGATAGTAAGAAGCTGGTTCTAATTAGATTTTAATAACTGACTCTCATAAAGCAGATGGCCACATAAACCAAACCTTTCCTCTGAGTTGATCCTATTATCCCCTTTATACTGTCATTCTTTGGCTTTCTTTGCTTCCAAAATTAGTTAAATAATTTCAAAAAAGTATCTGTATGTGTGTTTGTGAGTGAGTTTTTTTCTTCTTCTTGTTTTCTATAATATTAATTCAACAGAAAAGAATAAATTTGGTATAAGGAAATCTGAGCTTCTTTGTGAACACAAATATGAGGATATAACAAATATGTTAGAGAGTTTTTTTTCAATCTATAGTGACGATAACTATTTTTGTGTTCAGCATTTTTTCAGTTGTATCCGATTCTTCCTGACTAAACCCAGCACTCTATCCACCTCATTACAGAAATTGACAAGTTCAATGCCATATAAATATTAAATGGCAGGTCTCAGTTTTGAACCCATGTCTCCTGAAATCAAATTAAGTGTTTCTTTCAATTTACTAAACTGTCTCTTAAATGATTTCATATAATTATTTTAATTTTTGTGGAAAAACATAGAAGTTCTAAGTATATTCCCATATGGAATTAATGATCAGGTTAAACTTCAAAGGATCTATAGATTAGATCATGTTCAAATTCATGTAGTTTTTCCAACACATTGAGTAAATGAAAACATAGGAAAATGAGGTTATTTGCCCAAGCTTCTATATATGAAAGAAATCATATCCATAATATCCATAGCAGCACTTTTTGTGGTATTAATATCTAGAAACAAAATGGATTGAAAAGGGAATTGTTATACAACTCATGGTTTATGATTTTAATAAGAAATTCCTTAGTGTTGTCTCTGCTATTAAAATGACAATGATGAAGAAATTTTCAAATACAGCAGGAAGTCTGAAAGACAATTAAATTAATTTTATATTTTAACTGTTGGTTATACTTTTATTACAAAGCTTTCTAAGACAATAAGAAATGTTATTTCCTATGGATTCATTTTCACAAGTGTGTCATTATAATGTAGAATTTTTAAATTTTCTTTTGGTAGAAATATATCTTTCAAAGAAATTGAATAGGAAATACACTTTGAGACAAGTAAATTCCTTGTGTAACTATGTGAAAATATTTAAATAAGAGTGGCAACCTGAAAATAATGAAGTCAGAGAGATAAATAAAATAGGTTAGGGACTATTGAGGAAAGTGTTTTTGTTTTTGTTTTTGTTTTTTATAATATATACAAGGAATGGCCTACATTTCTTATCTTCATATGTGAAACTGAGGTAAAATATTTTTGGAAAGTTTTTTTTTTTTTTACATTATGCTTATGTACTATTTAATTTGAAATAATGCCATTTAATGTAAATGTGATTGTTCAGTTACTATTCTTGTCTTCAACATAAATTATGTTGTATCTACTGACTGTGTGTGTGCGTGTGTGCATGCCTGTGTGTGTGTGTGTGTGTGTGTATGTGTGTGTGTATATATATATATATATATATATATATATATGTATATATGTATAATGTCTTTTTGTATACACCTCCTTTCCCCATCAACTGAGTGCAAGACCTTTGAGTTTATGAATAATTTTATTTTGTCTTTGCATCTCTAAGTGTTCAGTATAGGTAACTACTTAATAAAATGTTTACTGAATAAATTAATATCATGTTTGTATTTTTAAAATCATAATAAGGGCATATATATATATGTGTGTGTGTGTATTTTTTTCAAATATATTAAATATCTGTTAATGATGTCACTGAACATCTGGAGTATGTGCAATGCTAAAGGAGGGCTAATTAAACATTAACCTCTACAATAATCTGGTCTCTTTTTCCATTCATTTTTGTGTAATTAAAAGTAGTTTAACTTATGAGGATTTTATAATTTAATCACCTGGGCAATGTAAACAAATCAATATCTTAAGAGAATATTTAAACATTTATACATGACTATAATAAGAAATTCCTTTAATTTCTTTTTAGAATCTTAAATATGTTTTTTCTTTTACCTCTAAAACTAATGAAAGGATTGCCTCATATTTTCAAAATAATCATAAAATCATCCATCTGTGTCTAAAAGGCCTGACAGTATTTTTCATCATATATTTTTCATCATATATGTCACTCTATATCCAAATTTGTTATCATGACCTGAGTAACTTTAAGAATATTTTATTTCCATATTCTCAACCCCTCTTACCCAACAGTTGTGCTTCAATATCTCAAATTGAACATATGAAAGTTTAGGTAGATGATTGTTTCATGTACCACACTAATCAACATTCTGAAATTTCTTGCAAAAAAATTTCTAGAAAATGTTAAGAATGAGACATTTTCAATAAAAAATGAAGAATTCAGGATGCTGCCATTGGAATTGGCATTCTATTACTCCAATTTGCATGTGGGTTTTAAAGGCATCCTACTCTCATTTCCAACTCCCACTTCCCTGATGGCAATACAGAATATATTTAAATCAATATTTTTAAAAAAAATTTGACTTAGTTGTGTGTGTGTGTGTGTGTGTGTGTGTGTATGTCTTATTTATGTCCTTCCTTTCTCCCACCTTTATTAATACCATATAATCAGTCATTTGGATAGGCATTTTCTATGAAATGAATGAACTGAAATAAATTACAGAAACTGATGTAGAATTTATTTTAAAACCCCTCCAATTTAAGAATCTCTTATTTCAATTACTGCAGTGAGAGACAATAATTTAAGTGGTAGGCATGACAATGTCCAGAATATGAAATGAAACAAAGTTTCTACAGGTATTTGAGCTAAATCAGCTGAAAGGAATCTTAAGGGACTAATTTTCAATGTTATACATTACACTGCTAAATATTAGTAATAAGACTAATATCTAACCTTCCTGATTCCATATCAACTGCTTTTGGTAAATGGGCTAAAGGGAATAATAATAATAATATAAATGGGTGAACCTGATCTGTGTTAATTTTATCATATTGAATTAGAAATTCTAGCTTTGGAAATAAGAAAAGAAAAAGAGATTAAAGTATTTAGAGTAGGTAATGAAGAAACCAACTTATCACAAATTATCACAATATTCAATAGTAATGGTCATAGTGGGCAAACTTGTTTAATCTTGATCTTATTACATGGTTTCAGTTTATCCTGATTATAGATGATGCTTGCTGATGGTTTTAAGTAGATGCTATAGACTTTTAAGGAAAAGTCAATTTATTCCTATATTCTCTAGTGTTTTTCTATAGGAATTGGTGTTGGAATTTGTCAAATGATTTTTCTGCATCTACTGAGATAATCATATGGTTTTTGTTAATTTTGTTATTGATATAGTCAATTATGCTAATGGTTTTTCCTAATATTGAACTACCCATGCAATTCTGGTTTAAATCCTACTTGGGCATGGTGTATTATCCTGGGGATTTTTTTTTTTTTGTAATCTCTTTGCTAATATTTTATTTAAGATTTTTGCATCAATATTCATTAGGGAGATTGGTCAATAATTTTCTTTTTATCTTTTCATTCTTCTGGTTTAAATATCAGCACCATGTTTGTGTTATAAAACACATTTGGTAGGAGTCCTTTAGTCCCTATTTTTTTTTATTCAAATAGTTTATATAGCATTGAAATTAATTGTTATTTAAATGTTTAGCAGAATTCACATGTAAATCCATCTGATCCTGGGGATTTTTTTCTTAGGGAGTTGATTAATAGCTTGTTCTATTTCTTTTTTCTTAAATAGGACTCAATTAAGTATTCTATTTTCTCTTCTCTTATTCTGGGTATTCTATATTTTTGTAGGTATGCCTCCATTTTAATTAGATTATAAAATTCAATGGCAAAACGTTGGGTAAAGTAACTTAATTATTGCTCTAAAATCCTATTTATTGGTGGAATTGTTTTCCCTTTTTTTTTTGAGATTAACAATTAGATTTTCTCTTTCCTTTTTCTAATCAAATTAATTAAATATTTATGTATTTAGTTTGTTTTTTCATAAAACTAAATTTTAGTTTTTTAATTCAATAGTTTTTTTTTTTTTTTGTAGTTTCAATTTTACTTATGTCTCAAAACTTTTAGAATTTCAAGACTGGTATTTAATTGGAGATTTTTAATTTGTTATTTTTCTAGGTTGTTAGTTGCAAGCCCAATTTATTGATCTTCTCCTTCTCTATTTTATGCAAGTAAGTGTGTAGAGAAATAACATTTCTCCTTATTACCACTTTGACTGCCTTCCACAAGTTTTGGTATGTGATCTCATTATTGTCATTCTTCTGGATGAAATTATTGATTGTGTCTATGATTTGCTGTTTCACCCATTCAGTCTTTAAGAAGAGATTATTTGGGTTCCAATTTCTTGTTGATCTATTATCCTCTGGCCCTTTATTGAATGTAATTTTTATTGCATCATGATCTGGAAAAATGCAGTATTCTTTCTGCCTTTCTGCATTTGATTTTGAGGTCTTTATGTCCTAAGGTCAGTTTTCTATAGGTTCCATGAATTGCCAAGAAGACAGTGTATTCCTTTCTATCTACATTCAATTTTCTCCAAAGAGCTACCATATCTAGTTTTTCTAGTATTCTATTAACCTCTTCAACTTCTTTCTTATTTATTTTGTGGTTTGATTTATCTAGTTCTGAGAGAGCAAGTGTGAAGTATCCCACTATTGTAGTTTTGCTCTCTATTTCTTTTTGCAACTCTCTTAACTTGTTTAGGAATTTACATGCTACACCACTTGGTACATATATGTTTAGTATTGATATTGCTTCATTATCTATGGTACCCTTTAGCAAGATACATTTTGCTATTGTATCTCTTTTAATTAGATCACTTTTTTTTAAATTTTGCCTTATTTCAGGTCAGGATGGACACCCATGCTTTTTTTTTTTTTAATTTCACCTGAAGCATAAAAAATTCTGCTCCAGGCATTTACTTTTATACTGTAGGTACTGCTCTGCTTTAACTGTTTCTTGTAAACAACATATTGTAGGATTCTGACTTTTAATACAATCTGCTATCCACTTGCATTTTATGGGAAAGTTCACCCATCCACATTTTCTCCCCTAGGTAACTCTTTTTTAAAAAATAATTATAACTTTTTATTGACAGAATCCATGTCTGGGTAATTTTTTACAACATTATCCCTTCCACTCACTTGTGTTCCAATTTTTCCCCTCCCTCCCTCCACTCCCTCCCCCAGATGGCAAGCAGTTATCTATATATGTTAAATACATCACAGTATTTCCTAGATAGAAGATATGTGTGCAGAATTGAACAGTTCTCTTGTTGTACAGGAAGAATTGGATTCAGAAGGTAAAAATAACCCGGGAAGAAAAACAAAAATGCTAACAGTTTACATTTATTTCCTAGTGTTCTTTCTTTGGGTGTAGCTGCTTCTATCCATCATTGATCAAGTGAAATTGAGTTAGATCTTCTTTTTGTCAAAGAAATCCTCTTCCATCAGAATACATTCTCATACAGTATCATACATATATAATGATCTCCTGGTTCTACTCATTTCACTTAGCATCAGTTCATGTAAGTCTCGTCAGTCCTCTCTGTATTCATCCTGCTGGTTATTTCTTACAGAACAATAACATTCCATAACATTCATATGCCACAATTTACCCAACCATTCTCCAACTGATGGGCATACATTCCTTTTCCAATTTCTAGCCACCACAAAAAAGGCTGCCACAGACATTTTGGCACATACAGGTCCCTTTCCCGTCTTTAGTATCTCTTTGGGATATAAGCCCAGTAATAGCATTGCTGCATCAAAGGGTATGCACAGTTTGATAACTTTTTGGGCATACTTCCAGATTGCTCTCCAGAATGGTTGGATTCATTCAAAACTCCACCAACAATGCATCAGTGTCCCAGTTTTCCCGCATGCCCTCCAACATTCATCATTATTTTTTCCTGTCATCTTAGCCAATCTGACAGGTATGTAGTGGTATCTCAGAGTGGTCTTAATTTGCATTTCTCTGATCAATAGTGATTTGGAACACTTTTTCATATGAGTGGAAATAGTTTCAATTTCATCATCTGAAAATTGTCTGTTTCATATCCTTTGACCATTTATCAATTGGAAAATGGCTTGATTTCTTATAAATTAGAGTCAATTCTCTATATATTTTGGAAATGAGGCCTTTATCAGAACCTTTAACTGAAAATGTTTTCCCAGTTTATTGCTTCCCTTCTAATCTTGTTTGCATTAATTTTGTTTGTACAAAGGCTTTTAAATTTGATATAATCAAAATTTTCTATTTTGTGATCAATAATGATCTCTACTTCATCTTTGGTCACAAATTCCTTCCTCCTTCATAAGTCTGAGAGTTAAATTATCCTATGTTCCTCTAATTTATTTATAATTTCATTCTTAATGCCATTCACATTTACAGTAAAAACTAATAATTCCATATTTCCTGCCATCTCATTAACCCCAAATAATATTTTTTTTTGTATCCTTTCCCCTTTTTCTCCTCCCCAGTTTTTTACTTAAGAGCACTACTTGCCTCAAGGAGTCCTTGACCTTTAGAGACCCTCCTTCTTTCTTATACTTTTCCCCTACTATTTCTCTTTTCCTTCTATTTAGCATAACCCTTCCCTTTTCCCCTTTCCCTTTCTACTTTTCTGTGAGATGAGAAATGTTTCTTGGTGAAACCATATATATATATATATAATACTTTCTTTGGACCAAATCTGATGAGGTAAGATTCACACAATATTTCTTACCTTCCCTTCTTTCTCTCAATTATAATATGTTTTCTTTGCCTCTTCCTAAGGCATAATTTTCATCACTTTACCTCTACTTTCTGCCTTTTTTTTTTTCTGTTACAATCCCCTTTCCATCTCTAGTTTATTTTTATATTATAACAGTAAAAACAAATTATGCATGAACACTCAATGAATATGCACAAGAGCAGAAATACAGTTCTCCAGAGTTTTTTTTTTCCATTTTTTTTCATTTTTTACCTTTTTATTCTTCTCTTGAATTCTGTATTTGGATATCACTTTTTTTAAATCATTTTTTTATTTACTTCTGATCTTTTCATCAAAAATAAATGGAATTCAACAGTTCCATTGAATCTCCATCTTCTTCCCTGAAAGAAAATGCTCAGTTTAGCAGGGTAATTTGTTAATTTATTCTTGGCTGCATTTCAAGTCCCTCTGCCTTTTGGAATATCAGAGTCTAGGCCCTTTGTTCCTTTAAAGTGGAAGCTGCTGCGTCTGGAGTAATCCTTATTGTGGCTCCTTGGTATTTGATTTTTTTTTTCTTTCTGACTGCTTGTAATATTTTTTCCTTGGTCCAACTATTCTCAAATTTAGCCACGATATTCCTTGGGGTTTTTATGATATCTAGGCAGTTGTCTTTGATGATTTTCTGACATCTTGAATTGTAGTGTCTAGGTTCTTTTTTCGTCATATATTTCAGGAACTCTAATAATCCTTGGATTGTCTCTCCTAGATCTATTTTTAAGGTCAGTTGTTTTCCCAATTAGGTATTTTATATTTTTTTCTATTTTTTTTTGTTTGTTTTGCTTGATTGATTCTTATTTTCTCACTGAGTCTTTCATTTTCATTTGTTCAATTCTGAATTTTAGTGAGTTATTTCTTCATTATTATTTTATTTTCTTCTCTTTGTATTTGTCTAATCAATTTTTTAATGAGTTTTTTGTTCTATGGATTTTTTTTTTCATTTAACAAATTCTGTTTTTAAGGAGTTCTTTTCTTTTTTTTTTGTTTTACAAATTCTGTTTTTCTGGGAGTTGCTTTTATTCCATTTTATCAAATTTATCTTTTAATGAGTTATATGTGTTTTTTTCCATTTCATTCAGTTTATTTTGTAAGTGAATTTTCTTCAGATAGTTTCTGTGTTGCATTTTCCAGACCCTCTTGCAAATTTTTCATTTCCTTTCCCCATTTTTCTTCTAGCTCTCTTTTAAGATCCTTTTTAATTTCTTCTAGTAGATCCTTGTGTGATGGAGACCAGAATATATTGCCTTTTGGGGCTTCATCTGGAAATAATATGCCTTTAGTCTCCTCAAGGTTTGAAATCTGTTCTTCTCTTTTGCCATAAAACTCTCAGTCATTAGAGTCCTCTTTATTTTTTTACTCATTTTTTAATCTAATATCTGCCTTTAGGGCAGAGACAGTTTTTCAAGTGGTTTCATTGCACTGGGTCAGTGCTGATTCAGAACCTGTGCTGGGTGAGTGTGGCCAAGTCCCATGAGATTCTGGCATTTGGAGGTTCACTATTGATCATTTGTGTTTGTGTTAGATGTTTTATAACTTCTCTGCTGATCTACTGGCTTTCAACCAGGACAGGGTGGCCAACACTGTTGTAAATTCCTGTGGATTGCTCCCCATAGATTCTCTGCTACTCGAAGTCAGCAAAGCTGGCTGAGTCCAAAACACCCCAGAACTCTGAGTTGTCTGTCCTGGTGTTTGTAGTCAGCTATTTGTGTTAGACTACCTTCCTCCTGTAAAGTTCGGGCTAGCTCCCTGGAAGCCTCAGAATCAGCCAGTCAGGATAAAGAAAAGTCTTTGGTCATTAGGGGGAGAAGTGAAGGAGATCGACAAAACTGCCAGGAGGTTTGCCAAGGACTCTTCCTTTATTCTAGAGTTCAGAATCTCCAGCAATCTCTACATTTTTCTTCTCCTCCTCCTGAGGCTAAGTGACATTCTCTCACCTCTCTCACTCCACCCCCCTAATCCTTGAGCTAGCATTAACTGTGAGCAGAGAAATTCCAAACTTGCTAACAGAGTTATTGTCCAACAGATAATTAGCCTTAAGTACTTGGTTGTCTGATTCAAATGCACCTATTTAGAGTTTCAGACCTTCACACCCTCCCATTTTTTATCAAAACACATCTTTTCCGGTATCTTTCTTCCTATAGATTCTCTGCCATGTGGAGTCTGTATTGCCCCAGAATTCTGCAGCTGTCTGTACTCAGCTAGATGTGCTGGCTGCTTCCCTTCCATTTCCAGTTGAAATAGACATTTTCTGATGATTCTTGAAATTATCTTCTGCTGATAATTTGTTAGACTCCCAATATTTGTGGATTCTGCAGGTCCAGAGTTAATTGGGAGGCTGGATTTCATAATTATTTTGAGGGTTGTAGAGAAGGTCAGAGAAACATGTGTAATCTCTACCATCTTATCTCCTCCCCTGGAAGTTCCTACTGTCTTCTTTAAGAACCTAAAGCTACTACCAATCCAATCTTCCAGGATATGCTGCTCCCTTTAGATCACCTACTCACAAAATTTGACCTACAGGCATAGAAACATCCTGGTTGGTGGGTATCTTTGTGGGTGCACAAGAAACCCCGGTTTGGACATTTCCCAACAATATTTAGGAAGGACAGACATTACTGTCTTTGAAGTAGAATCAGGATGTTAAATTCAATTAACAGACAAAGATGGTGATTAGAAATACCTTGAGAGCTTCAGGAGTGGCATAAAACCTTCTAGGTAAACAAGAAAAGACTATAGCTTATTGAATTAATAAACTTGCTGTTAGTTTAAAATCAAAGCTTAATGGTAAGAACATATTTAAGATAAGTAATACTTACACAATACTAATATTAATAAACATGTCTATAATTATATAATGTATCATAGAAAAACTGGAAAAAGTGTTCTGATGAACAGAAACAAAATCCTTCTGATATTATTTGGCATACAAGATATACCAGCTAAATTTAAAAAATCACACCACAAAAAAAAAATACCACCACAAAGGAGGCAGCAGATGGATAGGCATTATCAGCACATGGTATATATTACACATAGACATACAACACATATGTTGGAATCTTCACAAGCTGCTAACTCATTAGAGTTGATAGATTATTGATCTGATCTTACAAGAAGATGTTTTGGGCCAGAACCTGAAACAAGGTACTAAGTAGAACTAATTGACACAATGCTTGTGTTTGCACCTTTACGCATTGGAGTTCACACGTTTGGGAAATTTTGGGGTTTAGTATGAGATATCTGAATTCACACCTCCCTTGAAGTTCTTAGGGCCAGAGAGCACTATGGGAGAAAACCCATAATCCCATACTCTCAGAAGAGTCATATAAAAGCCAGTGAATAGTGATTCATTCCAATATATATTTTCTACTTGGCTGGCTGGTGGAAGAAGGAGAGTTTTGGGAGGAATAAGCTACGAGTCGAGAGTTGAGCAGGAGATTGAGAAGGCTCTCTGTGGTGGCTGGGCTCCTGTACTTCCCCCACTGAGACTAAGCTGGTCTGAAAGACTTGCCAGAAAGCTAGCTGAGTCATAAGTGAAGGAGACAAGAGATTCATTCCATCTTTGTGCTGGCTGGAGGCTGAAGAAAGAAGAAGGAGAGGCTGAAGAACAAAACCTTTGGATTTGGAGACATTTGGAGGGAGCTCTTGGAACCAAGCAGAGAGATAGGCCTCTAAGAATCTAGTTATCTGGGCCCAAGGAAAGAGACAAGACTTGGAAGGAGAGATAAACATTTGTATTTTTACTAGCTGTCTGCATTTGGGGTAATTATTGATCTGAACTTATACTAAGGCTGCCCCCAGAAAACCTCCCCCGAGAAACCTACCTTCTCCCCCAGAGAGAACTATTCTACTTATTTTAAAAGAAGATCACCACACACATACATATATATGCATGCATATATGTAAATATATACATATATGTATATTTGTACATATATGTATGCATATATCTGTATGTATGTGTATATACACATAGGCAAAAAAAATACCATTAAAAACAAAATTTGGGACAATTAGACACCACAAGCAACAATAAATTGTCTAATGTAAAGTGAGTTACCTTTGAAATTGATTCTATGCAATGAGCTAAATCCATGATCAAAAGGTTACTATGTGTGAATTCAACATGAATTCACTAATAATTTTGAAGAAAGAAACATCAAATAAATATTTAGTCAAGTTGATTTATTTATACAAAAGGTGAAATTTATAAAAGTAAATTAGGACCAACTCAGTGCTTAGAGAAACAGGCCTGGAATCAGGGGCAATGAAGTTCAAATCCAGTATTTTTCAGAGCATATCATAATTTCCATCTGCCTCGATTTATTAAATTCTATAAAATGGAGATAACAACCTTATCACTCAGGTATTTTTATCAGGATCAAATATAATGATGTTCCCAAGACTTTTAGAACAGTGACTACAGTAGTGACATAGTAGATGTCACAAAAGTACTTATTGTCTTTTACCAACAAAATTTAGGAAAGGATTATCCATTATTACTAAGTTCTTATAAATCAATGCAAAGCAAGAATAAGTAGGAACTTTGCAACACTGCAAAGTGCAGAACTTTACTACCTATCAAAAATATTGCAATAAAGAGCCTATTGGCTAGAATCATTCATCATACCTTTATTATCTTTCATGGGCTGAGAGAGTTCTTATGAAAGAGATTCAGAATTCCAAATCATCGAATAAATTGTTGTGGAATCAAGATTATCATTACATATTAAACTGTAGCATATAAAAACCCAGGGAAAATGATGCATAAAACTTTAAAAATATTCTTTATTAGCTATCACAATGTTAATTATTCCCAATATCTATGTTCAATGTGTATTTGGAAGTTTCATATTTATCGTTTAAATGTTGGGACAGTATAAGGTAGATATTTTCTCCATCATAGTTCCTTCTACTAGAACTGTCTTTTATAACTATAACTAAGTTATAATTTCCCTTTCTACTTTTTCATTCTGAATTCCATTAAAAAGATGGATGATAAATAATTACAATACTGCTGCTGCTACTACTATTACTCCCCCTCCTCCTCCTCTTCCTTTTCCTCCTCTTCCTAATAATAATGTCACATTTAAGTATATTTTTAGATTAATAATACCTTTCTCTCAATAGTACTAAAAGGTAACTATAATGAATAAGGATCATAGATATCTTTTTTTTTTTTTAAGTAGGAACCTAAGGGACAGAAAAATGAAGTGACTTTCCTAAATTGAGATAAAATGAAATTGTCAGAATTATGATTTGTGTTTAATTCCCAGCTCAAATGTTTTTCATCTTGTAGACCATAACCATCAAATTAATGGTATTCTAAATTTTCTAAAGTTTGGTTTATTATGTTAAGTATAATACACATAATTTAAAAACTCATGATTTTATTTACTTTTGCAACTTATTTCAGTGTCAAAAACAGTGGTGCTTTGAAAAATAATGTTTGAACAGAATAATTCTATATTAGGCAAGGATAATTATTTAACAAGGTATGTTATGAGAAAAGAAAAAGGAAAAAAAATGAAAAGACATATTAACTTTGGGGAGTATGTCTTAATTCTAGTTAATGGCATCTTGTTTTTCCTACACCCAACAAAAGATTACTCCAAAAAGGGAGTTGGCCATAGAAGAAAATAAAAACATTATCTAAATAGCACAAAAGATTATAATTTTGTGATTTACTTTTTAATATGCTATATTACACACAGAATTCAATTCGTTGAGTGTTGTTTTACTAAATTAATTGTAAAGCCACTTAATTATCTTAATTTTTAATTCAATCCATGTTTGTGCCATTTTAAATGTATATATAGTATTAGTGATACAGTAGTGTCATTGAAAAAAAAATGCTAGAAAGAATGATTGGAAGTTGTTTCTTGGAGTTTTTTTAATGTAGAAGATGATATTTATTTAGGACACTTTGATCTAATTGGAGATTTCTTGAAATCTATGTTTTATCAGTAAGATTGAACTTACTATGAAAGTAGTAGTAAGTAGGACTGATAAAATGAACCTTTTACAGATAAAAGTAAAATATATACTATCTTCAGTTTAATTGGCTTTTTGTATGTGGATTCTTTTTTTTTTTTTCAAGTTCAGGCTACTGTTGACCTTTTTCTCACAGGAGAAGAATTTATTCTCATTAAGTTTAATCATGTAGTTAATGCTTTCTTTTAGGAGCCTATTAGGCATCTCTCTGACATTTTTTAGATCAATTAAGGTTCTGACCTTGTCATTACAAATGTCTACCCTTTAAAATGACCCAATTATAGTATCTAAATTTACACTTGCAACTGAGTTTCTTTTTTCTTCTAGGTGCAAGTTTGATGAACTAACTCTCAGTTCACACTATTTTCATTACCTCCCAGGAGGATCATATTTATGACCTTCTCATTACCATTATCTGCCTTGTTAGTCTTTGGACCAAATGGCATTTAAAAAGGAGGAAAAAAGACAAACACCATATTATTTTCTTTTTTGTTGTTGCTGTTGCTCTGTGTGTGTGTGTGTGTGTGTGTGTGTGTGTGTATGTTTGTATGTATTTGACAACTGTTGGAATGAAAATACGTATTTCCAGCAGAAATTTATTCTAATGTTGCAAATTATTTGGGTAGTAAGGATGTTTTCATATTTGCTATAAATGACTTGTGCCCATATCAGCAATGATTATCTACAGAATTAGAAAAATGAATTGCTAAAGATAAATTGAATCTTAAATATTAAGGTCTGTTAAAAACATTTGATAATAAGCAGAATGATACCTTAATTATTCATGGAAATTAACACAATCTTATCTCTTTTATTTATACCATCTTGATTGTAATGCTATTTTTACCACTGGGAGTAGTGTGAGGCTTTATAATGGAACCAGGAGAACAAAATATACCAAAGCCAGAGTAATGTAAATTAAAGTAGTACTGAAATACAGACAAAAATAATTAATTGATATAATAAATATTGGTTTATGAGAATATATAGCAAATTATAACTTCATATTTTGTAAAGAAATATGAAAGCTTTGGGTAGAAAATGTTGAATACATAAGATAATGATGCATTTTTGTCAATTAGTTTTGCTTAGCTTTTTTTGTTTATTACAAGAAAAGGTTCAATTGGGGAATATATGACAGAAAATTACAATAGGTAAGTATATATCATAAATGTTTAAACAAATACATATTTTAAATATCCCTTTCCCCCCAAAAAAAAACAAGAGGGATTTTAATATGTTATTTTCAAGATAATTTTGAATTTTAACTTCTATGTGAGAAATACTATTGAATATTATTAAGTCAAATAAAAAGACAACTAAGACAGTGACCTTAAAAACAGTAGTTCTCAAGTTCATAATAATGGTAATCTAATACTTTGAAGAATTTTTTATTTCACTGAAACATGTACTTTCTCTAATTACCTTTTCATTTGTATTCACCTTTTTTATCTATTATTTGTGCACTCTTAGTAACTTGCCACAATGTCTACCCAACATTGAAAGGACTTTTTTTCTCTTGTCAAAGAGAAAGGAACAAATTAAAACCCCCCAGTCAAATACTAAACTTCAAATTCTAAAAATAAAAGGAGAGATCAATAAAATTGAAAGTAAAAAAAAAAAACTATTGAATTAATTAATAAAACTAAGAGTTGGTTCTATGAAAAAACGAATAAAATAGACAAACACTTAGTAAATCTGATTAAAAAAAGGAAAAAGGAAAATCAAATTGTTAGTCTTAAAAATGAAAAGGGAGAACTTGCCACTAACGAAGAGGAAATTAGAGCAATAATTAGGAGTTACTTTGCCCAGCTTTATGCCAATAAATTTGACAAGTTAAATGAAATAGAAGAATACCTCCAAAAATAGAGCTTGCCCAAACTAACAGAGGAAGAAGTAAATATCCTAAACAGTCCTATCTCAGAAAAAGAAATAGAACAAACTATCAACCAACTCCCTAAGAAAAAATCCCCAGGATCAGATGGATTTACATGTGAATTCTACCAAACATTTAAAGAACAATTAACTCCAATGCTAAATAAACTATTTGAAAAAATAGGGATTGAAGGAGTCCTACCGAACTCCTTTTATGACACAGACATGGTAATGATACCTAAACCAGGTAGGTTGAAAACAGAGAAAGAATATTATAGACCAATCTCCCTAATGAATATTGATGCTAAAATCTTAAATAAAATATTAGCAAAAAGATTACAGAAAATCATCCCCAGGATAATACACTATGACCAAGTAGGATTTATACCAGGAATGCAGGGCTGGTTCAATATTAGGAAAACTATGAGCATATTTGACTATATCAATAACCAACCAAACAAAAACCATATGATCATCTCAATAGATGCAGAAAAAGCATTTGATAAAATTCAACATCCATTCCTAATAAAAACACTTGAGAGCATAGGAATAAATGGACTTTTCCTTAAAATAGTCAGGAGCATATATTTTAAACCATCAATAAGCATCATATACAATGGGGAAAAATTGGAATCCTTCCCAGTACAATCTGGAGTGAAGCAAGGTTGCCCACTATCACCATTATTATTCAATATCATATTAGAAACACTAGCTTCTGCAATAAGAGTCGAGAAAGATATTAAAGGAATTAGAGTAGGCAATGAGGAAACCAAACTATCTCTCTTTGCAGATGATATGATGGTATACCTAGAGAACCCCAGAGATTCTACTAAAAAGCTATTAGAAATAATTCATAATTTTAGCAAAGTAGCGGGCTACAAAATAAATCCCCATAAATCCTCAGCATTTTTATACATCTCCAACAAAACCCAACAGCAAGAGATACAAAGAGAAATTCCATTCAGAATAACTGTTGATACCATAAAATATTTGGGAATCTATCTACCAAAGGAAAGTCAGGAATTATATGAGCAAAATTATAAAAAAAGTCTCCACACAAATAAAGTCAGACTTAAATAATTGGAAAAATATTAAGTGCTCTTGGATCGGCCGAGCAAACATAATAAAGATGACAATACTCCCTAACTAATGTATTTATTTAGTGCTATACCAATCAGACTTCCAAGAAAATATTTTAATAATCTAGAAAAAATAATAACAAAATTCATATGGAACAAAAAAACGTCGAGAATCTCAAGGGAATTAATGAAAAAAAAAATCAAATGAAGGTGGCCTAGCTGTACCTGATCTAAAATTATATTATAAAGCAGCAGTCACCAAAACCATTTGGTATTGGCTAAGAAATAGATTAGTGGATCAGTGGAAAAGGTTAGGTTCACAAGACAGAATAGTCAACTATAGCAATCTAGTGTTTGACAAACCCAAAGCCCCTAACTTCTGGGAAAAGAATTCATTATTTGATAAAAACTGCTGGGATAATTGGAAATTAGTATGGCAGAAATTAGGCATGGACCCACACCTAACACCATATACCACGATAAGATCAAAATGGGTCCATGACCTAGACATAAAGAATGAGATTATAAATAAATTAGAGGAACATAGGATAGTTTATCTCTCAGACTTGTGGAGGAGAAAGAAATTTGTGACCAAAGATGAACTAGAGACTATTACCGATCACAAAATAGAAAATTTTGATTATATCAAATTAAAAAGCCTTTGTACAAACAAAACTAATGCAAACAAGATTAGAAGGGAAGCAACAAACTGGGAAAACATCTTCACAGTTAAAGGTTCTGATAAAGGCCTCATTTCCAAAATATGTAGAGAACTGACTCAAATTTATAAGAAATCAAGCCATTCTCCAATTGATAAATGGTCAAAGGATATGAACAGACAATTTTCAGATGACGAAATTGAAACTATTACCACTCATATGAAAGAGTGTTCCAAATCATTATTGATCAGAGAAATGCAAAGTAAGACAACTCGGAGATACCACTACACACCTGTCAGATTGGCTAAGATGACAGGAAAAAATGATGAATGTTGGAGGGGATGCGGGAAAACTGGGACACTGATGCATTGTTGGTGGAACTGTGAACAAATCCAACCATTCTGGAGAGCAATCTGGAATTATGCCCAAAAAGTTACCAAATTGTGCATACCCTTTGATCCAGCAGTGTTTCTATTGGACTTATATCCCAAAGAAATACTAAAGAAGGGAAAGGGACCTGTATGTGCTAAAATGTTTGTGGCAGCTCTGTTTGTAGTGGCTAGAAACTGAAAATTGAATGGATACCCATCAATTGGAGAATGGCTGGGTAAATTGTAGTATATGAATGTTATGGAATATTATTGTTCTGTAAGAAATGACCAGCAGGATGAATACAGAGAGGCTTGGAGAGACTTACATGAACTGATGCTAAGTGAAATGAGCAGAACCAGGAGATCACTTTACACTTCGACAACGATATTGTATGAGGATGTATTCTGATGGAAGTGGATTTCTTTGACCAAGACTCAATTTCAATTGATAAATGAAGGACAGAAGCAGCTACACCCAAAGAAACAACACTGGGAAATGAATGTGAACTATTTGCATTTTTGTTTTTCTTTCCAAGTTGTTTTTACCTTCTGAATGCAATTCTCCCTGTGCAAGAAGAGAACTGCTCGGTTCTGCACACATATATTGTATCTAGGATATACTGCAACATATTTAACATAAGATGACTGCTTGCCATCTACGGGAGGGGGCGGAGGGAGGGAGGGGAATCGGAACAGAAGCGAGTGCAAGGGATAATGTTGTAATAAAATTACCCTGGCATGGATTCTGTCAATATAAAGTTATTATAAAATAAAATAAAATATTAAAAAAAAAAGAAAAGAAAAGGTAAAAGGCAAAAAAAAATTAAAAAAATAAAAAAATAAAAAGATTGATCTCATTAAATGTTATAATTCAGTTGTCCTTTGGAATAAGTAAGGGATTCTCAGATGCAAAAAATGAGGAGGAAGATTATAGATTGAGAGAAGCAGCCAACACAAAATCACAGAGTTTGGAGATAAAATGACATACAGAACACACGGAAAATATGCAAAAATGAGCAAAATGATGGGTTTGTGAAGGTAAGTAACATCTACTTCCCTGGAAATGCAGTCTTGGTCATTCTTATTAAAACAACAACAAAAAAGTTTTAAATGCCTAAGTATTTTGCATTTGATCTTGTAGGGAATTAGGAAATTTCTGAACAGAACAAAAAATGATTGATCAAACCTCTACTTTGGTGATATATATCTTTCAGCTATATGGAACACAGGCAAAAGTCAGGATAACCAACCAAGAGGCTATTTTAAGATTCCAAGACAGTACTGTGATTAGAGAAAAGAATGTTGCTTCTAGATATACTATGTAATCCATAAGTAATACAGCAGAATCAATACTTGGCAAATATATGGATGTTGGTTGAAGAGAGAGTGATCATAAATAAGAAGATAAAAATAAGTATGATTCAGATTGTGAAGTTTGGGTGACTAAACATGTTATGGTAATTTCAAAAGACACATTAGTATTTTACAAAGGGCTTCCATATTATAGTTAGGAAACCTTACTGGAAAAGTGATCACTTTAAAGAAAAAATGTCTTTCAGTTATTTAAAGGAATTAGTTTAGACATATTCCTTTATCCAAAATTGTGAAAATAATGGAATCTTAAATTATAGGGCTAGATCTTCAAGGAATTAACATTTTTAAGTACCTGTTATATGTCAGTAACTGTGCTGGAGCACTATGTGTTTATTACAGTATAGAAAGAATTTAGAAAAACATTGACAAATACAAAAATTTAAATATATATTTTATATAAAACTTATATAAATATATATTTTATATAAATGGATATAAATGGAAGAAATCTCAATGTTTATCCAATTTGCTCATTTTGTGGATGAGCAGATTAAGCATCAGAAATGAAAATATTTTAACCAATGTCATTATTCTTTTAAATGGCAAAACTAATATTTAAACCTATGATGTGAATTTTTCCCTTACAATCTCATTGATCTATGTAGAGATTTAAACAATATTTTGGCCCTTACATTCATTTTAAGGATATCTATTTTAGGTTATAACAGGATATACTTTTTGCATCTTATATGTTTTCTTTTCTAATTTGGTTTCAGGACTGGATTGATTAATTGATCATTTGGGTTTTTTGGACATAGTTAGGAAATTTATCTTCATGTTCTCCTGGATTAATGCTTGTTTTTGTCTTCCTCACCCCAGACATTCACAATAGATTTGTTTTGTTGCACTCTTACAAATTCTTAGAGTTCCTTTTGTCTCTATCATATTACTCTCTTTAACTAGAGGGATTTTCTCCTTGCCTTTCATTTATAGAAAAAAAAAATAATAGCAGAAATGTGACACACTGAGATTATAAAGGTTCTCCATATTAGTCCTGGTTTTCATGTTGCAAATAATTATCTTAATGTATTTATGCAGATATATGATTATTATTATAGAAAATCATTTATGTTCTTTGGGTCTCAGTTTCTTCATATGTAAAATGATAAGATTTTGTCTAGATGGACAGCAAAGTGCCTCCTAGATCTAAATTTATGATTTTATTAACCTGACACAGTATATATTATCCAGGAGGGATTCACTTTTAAATCTATATTTTTTTTTCACCTGAAGAATAGGTAAATAGGATATATCCTTTTCTTGCAACATTTAAAGATATATGTGGGGAAATATCTGATATATTATCTAAACTTGAGAAATATATAATGAAGAACCTAATACAATTTATATGTATCCTATGAGAAAGAAAGCTCTAATCTTTCCAAGGGATTTATTCAAGACAAAAAATTCTATTAAGATTACTGTTGCTGATGATGCATTGCTCCTTGTGGTATAAAGACAACTTGTAGTAATCAGATTGCCTATGATTTATTGGGATTATATAAAGCTTCCATATAATTATAAATTAAATTTCTTTAAAAAATCACGTGTGCTCATCTTTTTTAAAATACTGGTTCTTAATCCGTTCTGCTAACCACTTCCTCTTTATGGGGGAGTTTACCCCGTTCACATTTATGGTTAGAATGACCAATTCTGTATTGCTTGCCATCTTGTTAACCCCAGATTATGCTTTTCTCCCTTCTTTCCCCTTTCCCCACCTTCCCAGTATTAAGCTTGTGAGCACCACTTGCTTCTCACAGCCTTCCCTTTTTAGTATCCCTCCCCCCGCCTTAGAGTTCCTCCCCCTATCTTACCCCTTTCCCTCCCAGTTTCCGTATTCCCTTCCGCTTAGCTTATTCCTTCCCTTTTCACTTTTCCCTTCTCACTTTTCAATGAGGTAGGAGAAGTTTCACCATAGATTGAATATGTCTTAAGATTTTTCACTTAAAGCCAATTCTGAAGGCAGTAAGATACCTACTATATTCATCCCCCTCCCTTCTTTCTCTCAGATATAATGGGTTTCCTATGCCTCTTCATGAGATGTAGTATCCCCACTTTACCCTTTTTCTGGTATAATGTCCTTTCCACATCAATTTCTAGAACAAGGTATACATGTATTCTTTATACATCTATATAGTCAAAATATAGTTCCCAAGATTAATCTTTACCTTTTTAGATTTCTCTTGAGTTCTATATTTGTAGATCAAACTTTTTATTAAGTTCTGGCTTTTTCATCAGAAATAGATGAAATTTGGTTACTTCGTTGAATGTCCATCTTCTTTCCTGGAAAAAGATGCTCATTCTTGCTGGGTAAGTTATTTTTGGTTGCATACCAAGTTCCTTAGCCTTTCGGAATATCATATTCCAGGCCCTTCGATCTTTTAATGTGGATGCTGCCAGATCCTGGGTGATCCTTATTGTGGCTCCTTGATACTTGAATTGGGTTTTTCTAGCTGCTTGAAATATTTTTTTCCTTCATCTGAGGGTTCTGGCATTTGGCCACTATATTCCTTGGTGTTTTGATTTTAGGATCCCTTTCAGTGGGTGATCGATGAATCCTTTCAATGTTTATTTTTTCCTCTGTTCCTATGACTTCTGGGCAGTTCTCTTTGATAATTTCCTGGAAAATAGTGTCCAGGCTCTTTTTTTCATCATTCTTTTCTGGAAGTCCAATGATTCTCAGATTGTCTCTCTTGGATCTGTTTTCCAGGTCTGTTGTCTTCCCCAGAAGGTATTTCACATCCTTTTCCATTGTTTGATTTTTTTGGATTTGCTTGACTGATTCTTCTTGTCTCCTTGAGTCATTCAATTCCACTTGTTCAATTCTGATTTTCAGTGAAGTGTTTTCTTCACTCACTTTTTAAAGATCTTTTTCTAATTGTCCAATTGAATTCTTTTGTTCTGTGGATTTTTTTTTCCATTTCGCCAATTTTGTTTTTTAGAGAGCTGTTTTCTGTTTCCAGTTCACCAATCCTATTTTTCAAGGATTTTACTTCTTTATCCACTCTCTCTTTAACTGACTTCTCCAGGCTCTTTTGCCAAGCCTCCCTCTCCTTTTCCCATTTTTCTTCTAGCTCCCTTGTGAGAGCCTTTTTAATTACTTCTATGAGGTTCATCTGTGCTGAGGAACAGATGATCTCCTCCTTTGGGGATTCACCTGGAGACTGTCTGTTTTTAGTCTCCTCAGGATTTAGAGCCTGCTCTCTATCTGTATAGAAGCTGTCAAGGGTTAAAGTCCTCTTCAGCTTCTTGCTCATTCTGTCTAAAAATCAGAGACAAACTAGCAAAGAAAAACAGAAAAAACTGGAGTCTTTCTTTAGGGGAGGGGCTGGGTATGTTATCGAGCTTCCTCTACAGACTGCAGGGGGCAGCAGTGAGGCACTAGCAGGACTGTGCTGCACTTGCGGTCTGAGATCTTAGAGCGTGCTGAGTCACTGTGGGGAGGTTGGGGGGGGCGGCCAGGTCCCGAGAGACTCCAGCTGTTTGGGGTTGTATTCTTCAGCCCCTGTGTTTTTAGCTTCTCTGCTGGGCTGCTGACTTGCTGCCGGAGCAAAGTATCTAATCCTGTAGCGAAGCTCTCCCCGCAGAGATGGCTGCGATCACTCCCCACCCCCTCTCCAGTCTGCTCCCGTGCTCTCACTGCTGCTGCCCTCAGCCTGCGCCTGATCTAAAACCATCCCAGCCCTCCAGTAAAGACAGACCTTTCTTGGCGAATCTAGCTGTACCTGATCTAAAATTATATTATAAAGCAGCAGTCACCAATACCATTTGGTATTGGCTAAGAAATAGATTAGTGGATCAGTGGAAAAGGTTAGGTTCACAAGACAGAATAGTCAACTATAGCAATCTAGTGTTTGACAAACCCAAAGCCCCTAACTTCTGGGAAAAGAATTCATTATTTGATAAAAACTGTTGGGATAATTGGAAATTAGTATGGCAGAAATTAGGCATGGACCCACACTTAACACCATATACCAAGATAAGATCAAAATGGGTCCATGACCTAGGCATAAAGAACGAGATTATAAATAAATTAGAGGAACATAGAATAGTTTATCTCTCAGACTTGTGGAGGAGAAAGAAATTTGTGACCAAAGATGAACTAGAGACCATTACTGATCACAAAATAGAAAATTTTGATTATATCAAATTAAAAAGCCTTTGTACAAAGAAAACTAATGCAAACAAGATTAGAAGGGAAGCAACAAACTGGGAAAACCTCTTCACAGTTAAAGGTTCTGATAAAGGCCTCATTTCTAAAATATATAGAGAACTGACTCAAATTTATAAGAAATCAAGCCATTCTCCAATTGATAAATGGTCAAAGGATATGAACAGACAATTTTCAGAGGATGAAATTGAAACTATTACCACTCATATGAAAGAGTGTTCCAAATCATTATTGATCAGAGAAATGCAAATTAAGACAACTCTGAGATACCACTACACACCTGTCAGATTGGCTAAGATGACAGGAAATAATAATGATGGATGTTGGAGGGGATGCGGGAAAACTGGGACACTAATGCATTGTTGGTGGAGTTGTGAACGAATCCAACCATTCTGGAGAGCAATCTGGAATTATGCCCCCAAAATTATCAAATTGTGCATACCCTTTGATCCATCAGTGTTTCTATTGGGCTTATATCCCAAAGAAATACTAAAGAAGGGAAAGGGACCTGTATGTGCCAAAATGTTTGTAGCAGCCTTATTTGTAGTGGCTAGAAACTGGAAAATGAATGGATGTCCATCAATTGGAGAATGGCTGGGTAAATTGTGGTATATGAATGTTATGGAATATTATTGTTCTGTAAGAAATGACCAGCAGAATGAATACAGAGAGGACTGGCGAGACTTACATGAACTGATGCTGAGTGAAATGAGCAGAACCAGGAGATCATTATACACTTCGACAATGATATTGTATGAGGACATATTTTGATGGAAGTGGATTTCTTTGACAAAGAGACCTAACTAAGTTTCAATTGATAAATGACGGACATAAGCAGCTACACCCAAAGAACGAACACTGGGAAACAAATGTGAACTATCTGCATTTTAGTTTTTCTTCCCGGGTTATTTATACCTTCTGAATCCAATTCTCCCTATGCAACAAGAGAACTGTTCAGTTCTGCAAACATATATTGTATCTAGGATATACTGCAACATATCCAACACATAAAGGACTGCTTGCCATCTAGGGGAGGGGGTGGAGGGAGGGAGGGGGAAAAAAATCGGAAAAGAAATGAGTGCAAGGAATAATGTTGTCATTATATAGTAATCATTAAATAAAAATAAAATAAAATAAAATAAAATACTGGTTCCTTAAATACATGGTTTATTACATAAATTTAAAAAAATTAAAAACTAAAAGCTTATAAAAACAAAGAATTTGTTTTTTTTCTTAATCAAAAGCCTCTAATACCAAAATTTTTAAGTATGTAAAATTATGATACAGGCACAAACATTGTTATTACAAATGTGATTGACTGACTTCTAGACCATAGTTGTTTTAGGATCAGAGAAGTTGAATTTCTTTAACCCAGCTAATTTCTATTGATTTTCTGATAAAGAGGCTATAATTCATAGCCTCATAATTCAGTTTACTTTACAGTAATTACCTGTGGATGTTAAATGATTTCTGAATTCTTGATGTTCATTAGTCATTGAAAAAAAGTTCAAGGACATAGTGTGTGTGTGTGTGTGTGTGTGTATATATATATATATATATATATATATATATATATATAAATTTTCTTTCTTTTTTTTTTTTAGGGCCTCCAAATGTTTTCTTTTCTTTTTTTATATTTTCTTTTTTTAAAATTTTATTTAATAATAACTTTGTATTGACAGAATCCATGCCAGCGTAATTTTTTTACAACATTATCCCTTGCACTCGTTTCTGTTTTGATTTTTCCTCTGCCTCCCTCCACCCCCTTCCCTAGATGGCAAGCAGTCCTATATATGTTAGATATGTTGCAGTATATCCTAGATACAATATATGTTTGTAGAACTGAACAGTTCTCTTGTTGCACAGGGAGAATTGGATTCAGAAGGTAAAAATAACCCGTGAAGAAAAACAAAAATGCAGATAGTTCACATACATTTCCCAGTGTTCTTTCTTTGGGTGTAGCTGCTTCTGTCCATCATTTATCAATTGAAACTCAGTTAGGTCTCTTTGTCAAAGAAATCCACTTCCATCAGAATACATCCTCATACAATATCGTTGTCGAAGTGTATAATGATCTCCTGGTTCTGCTCATTTCACTTAGCATCAGTTCATGTAAATCATTTCCAAAATATATAGAGAATTGACTCAAATTTATAAGAAATCACACCATTCTCCAATTGATAAATGGTCAAAGGATATGAACAGACAATTTTCAGATGATGAAATTGAAACTATTACCACTCATATGAAAGTGTTCCAAATCATTATTGATCAGAGAAATGCAAATTAAGACAACTCTGAGATACCACTACACACCTGTCAGATTGGCTAAGATGACAGGAAAAACTAATGATGAATGTTGGAGGGGATGCAGGAAAACTGGGACACTGATGAATTATTTTTTAATTTTCATAGATTTTTAGCATGATCAGAAAATAGGAAGGGTGCTTCCTGCAGTGAGATCAATATAAACTCACATTAGAACCATAGTAACAGATTTTTCAGACAGTGATTTAATGTTGCTGAAAGTGCAACTATAGAAACTGCTTTTTTTTTTTTACTCTTATGTTATAGCTTTACAAGAAACAGAAGTATTAGAACTTCAAATCTAAATTTTAAAAGTGAGGTATATTTAAATGAAAACATCATTTTAGTGGATATAATTTTGGTTCTACTCCAATAACCATAACTATTTTAAGTATTTTCCAAAAAATTAATGTTATAAATGCATTGTTCTTCATTTTAGTATCTTATATAAGATAGCAATTTAAATTTACAATTAAAACAGAACAAGAATTAAAATGTCATCCACAAAAATAGCAGATTATGTTAGTAAAATAAATACTTCTGACTAAAATATCAAAATTAAATTTTTTTTCACTCAGCCTTAATAAATACATTAAGATTGCTTTAATTTGGCATATTACTCTTCAAACTATATTGAAATGATAATTCAAATAAGACAGCTGATAAGTGGAATCATCCATTCTCCAAAACTTCATTAACTAGTAAGTGAGTTTACAAATTAAACTTTCAAAATCATACTAATTAGAATGTATCTTTTTAGCATTAAAATGAATGATATGGTATATTTAACATCAAATCTAATGAAACATACATGGAAAATGTAATTTCTTAGCTAGTTTAAATTATATTTTAAAGTACTATGATTCTTCCTCATTTTGGATATGAATTTTCCCCCCCCCTTATTCAGTAACATTCATCAAGTAACATAATCCTTTTTTTTTAAATGGGCTCTGATTGTATTTGCATCTTGACTTAAACAATATTCTTTGTATGACTATGTACCAAGTTTAATGTGAAAAGGTAAATTTACCTTAGCTATGCCTTTAACATAGAAACAGAAGGATCTTGGAAATTTTCTAGTTCATTCTCTTAATTGTGTAGTTGACAAAAACAGAAACATGAGAAATGGAGTTGCCCAGCCATTAAAAAAAAAGGGAAGCTAAGCCAAGTGTTTAATCCAAGTGCTCTGACTTCAAATGTTAATCCTTTTGATTATACCACAATTGTTCTTCAGTCAATTTTACTGCAAGAAGAAATTAGAACAGTTGGCTCTTATATAACTAATGTCATTATCATGAGAAAAAATAAGAGAGGCCTAACAGGAGGCAAATAACTAACTAAATAAATAAAGGCATGCATCTGCAATAAGAGCCCAGAAAGAGATTAAAGGAATTAGAGTAGGCAATGAGGAAACGAAACTATCACTCTTTGCAGATGATATGATGGTATACCTAGAGAACTCCAGAGATTCTACTAAAAAGCTATTAGAAATAATTCATAATTTTAGCAAAGTTGCAGGATACAAAATAAATCCCCATAAATCCTCAGCATTTTTATGCATCACCAACAAAATCCAACAGCAAAAGATACAAAGAGAAATTCCATCCAAAATAACTGTTGACAGCATAAAATATTTGGGAATCTATCTACCAAAGGAAAGTCAGGAATTATATGAACAAAATTACAAAAAACTTTCCACACAAATAAAGTCAGACTTTGGAAAAATATTAAGTGCTCTTGGATAGGCCGAGCGAATATAATAAAGATGACAAAACTCCCTAAACTAATCTATTTATTTAGTGCTATACCAATCAGACTTCCAAGAAAATATTTTAATGATCTAGAAAAAATAACAACAAAATTCATATGGAACAATAAAAGATCGAGAATCTCAAGGGAATTAATGAAAAAAAAAATCAAATGAAGGTGGCCTACCTATACCTGATCTAAAACTATATTATAAAGCAGCAGTCACCAAAACCATTTGGTATTGGCTAAGAAATAGATTAGTTGATCAGTGTAATAGGTTAGGTTCACAAGACAGAATAGTCAACTATAGCAATCTGGTGTCTGACAAACTCAAAGATCCTAACTTTTGGATAAAAATTCATTATTTGACAAAAACTGCTGGGATAACTGGAAATTAGCCTGGCAGAAATTAGGCATGGACCCACACTTAACACTGTACAAGATAAGATCAAAATGGGTCCATGACCTAGGCATAAAGAACGAGATTATAAATAAATTAGAGGAACATAGGATAGTTTATCTCTCAGACTTATGGAGGAGAAAGGAATTTGTGACCAAAGATGAACTAGAGACTATTACCAATCACAAAATAGAAAATTTTGATTATATCAAATTAAAAAGCCTTTGTACAAACAAAACTAATGCAAACAAGATTAGAAGGGAAGCAACAAAATGGGAAAACATCTTCACAATTAAAGACTCTGATAAAGGCCTCATTTCCAAAATATATAGAGAATTGGTTCTAATTTATAAGAAATCAAACCATTCTCCAATTGATAAATGGCCAAACGATATGAACAGACAATTTTCAGATGAAGAGATTGAAACTATTTGCACTCATATTAAAGGATGCTCCAAATCACTATTGATCAGAGAAATGCAAATTAAGAGTCTGAGATACCACTACATACCTGTCAGATTGGCTGAGATGACAGGAAGAAATAATGATGAATGTTGGAGGGGATGCGGGAAAACTGGGACATTGATGCATTGTTGGTGGAGTTGTGAACGAATCCAACCATTCTGGAGAGCAACCTGGAATTATGCCCCAAAAGTTATAAAACTGTGCATGCCCTTTGATCCAGCAGTGTTTCTATTGGGCTTATATCCCAAAGAAATACTAAAGAAGGGAAATGTACCTGTATTGCCAAAATGTTTGTGGTAGCCCTGTTTGTAGTGGCTAGAAACTGGAAATTGAATGGATGCCCATCAATTGAAAAATGGTTGGGTAAATTATGGTATATGAATGTTATGGAATATTATTGTTCTGTAATGAATGACCAGCAGGATGAATACAGAGAGCTTTGGAGAGACTTACATGAACTGATACTAAATGAAATGAGCAGAACCAGGAGATCATTATATACTTCAACAACGATACTGTATGAAGATGTATTCTGATGGAAGTGGATTTCTTTGACAAAGAGACCTAACTCAGTTTCAATTGATCAAAGATGAACAGAAGCAACTACACCCAAAGAAATAACACTGGGAAATGAATGTAAACTATTTACATTTTTGTTTTTCTTTCCAGGTTATTTTTACTTTCTGAATCCAATTCTCCCTGTACAACAAGAAACCTGTTCTTTTCTGCATACATATATTGTATCTAGGATATACTGCAACATATTAAACATATATAGGACTGCTTGCTATCTAGGGGAGGGGATGGAGAGAGGGAGGGAAAAAAATTGGAACAGAAGTGAATGCAAGGGATAATATAAAAAATTACCCTGCCATGGGTTCTGTCAATAAAAAGTTATTATAAAATAAAAAAAAAAGAAAAAAAGGAATGGGAAATAATATAAAAACATGCAGTTATAGTAAGGGAAAAGGAGAGTTTTCAAAGGAATTAAGACAATTGGAAGAATAATAAAGGGACAAAATGTCACTACTTTTCTTCAAATATTAGAATAGAAAGATCACAGGCTAGGCCACAGCTGATTGTATATGACAAGACTTATGTGGGTGATAGGGATCCTAAGATGGGTACCTTTGGAAAATTCCACTGCTGCTGGCTCTATGGAGATAAAGAGCTTTTGTTTTCATATGAATTTAAAATAAATCTTGTATGTAAGTGACTTTCATACAAAAAAACATAATCAAATCTTTGGAGAAGAAAGAGATTTATGCCCAAAAAGAAACTAAATGCAAAATGGACAACATTGATTACTTTACATTAAAAAGATTTTGCATAAACCAAACCAATGCAGCAATATTAGAAGGAAATCAGAAAATTTGAAGGAAATTTATAACCAGTTTCTGTTAAAACCTCATTTCTAAAATATATAAATAACTGTGTCAAATTTATAATATAATTCCCCAATTTAAAGATGGCCAAAGAATATGAACAAGTGATTTTCAGTTGAAGAAATCAAAGCCATATGAAAACAAAAAAGTGATCAATCACTATTGGTTAGAGAAATGTAAATTAAAATCACTCTGAGATACCACCTTATATATCATATTGTTGGTATCAAAATAATATGCCTCTTCCAATGGAGTTGCATTCTTTCCAGTAGAGTTTGAATGCTTGGCAGTTTAGTTTGAGAAAAGAATTTCACACTTCCAGGAGTAGAACTAAGATGACAGAGTGAAACCAGGAAGCTGCTTGAACTCTCCCAGTTTTCCTCAAAAACCACATGAAACCAAGCCTTTGAACAGAATCCGATAGGGTGAAACCACTCTTTGGTTCAAACTTCATTGGAAAAATTCTATAAAAATCAGTCTGACTGGGATAAAAAAAGATATCCAGTCCAGTTCAGACAGATTCTAGGAAACGAGATGAGCAGATCTTAATCACAACAAATCAGCAACTGAGACCCTTTGTCCTGACTCAGTAGAGGAGCAGGTCAGTGGTGCAGCTTTCAGTCCCAGCTCAGAAACCAAATTGTGGGAAGCTTGGGTGTTTCTTGAGAAGAGCAAATAAAGCTACCCCTGAAAACACAAGAGATCCCTGTTCTCAAAGCCAAGGCTTAGAGCTGTGCAGGAAGCTTAAGACAGCATTCCCTCTACTCCTGAAACAGAGCTTGAAAAAAAAGTAAATACCAAAAGAAAAGGAAAAAAAAAATGAGCAAGAAACAGAAAGGAACTATGACCATAGAAAGCTACTATGGTGACGGGAAGGCCAAGTCACCAACTTTGATGAGGACAAAATGTCCACAGAGCAAATCTCAAAACGTGATATAAATTTGTTTCAATGTCTAAGAGGCTTTTTTAAGAAGACTTTACATGGTAAATAAGAGAGGAAGAAGAAAAAAAAATGAGAAAAGAATGAAAAGTATGCAAGAGTCAACAACTTGGAAAAAGAAGGTAATTCTTTAAAAAATACAATTGTTCAAATGTAAAAAAGTATTCACTTAAGAAAACAACACTTTCAAAAGGAGAAAAGGTAGCTGGTATCTTATTATGGTAGTTGACCTTCATAATCTCCTTAAGACAACACAAATAGAAACATTCAAAATTTATGGTTCCACATTGGGATGATATTATGATGGCTGATGGAGTAGCTGTGTTTCTTGTTATTAATTATTAGTCCAAAATTAGCACAAGCAGCAGAGAATCAACCCATACTTTGTTGCATCTCATCTTTAGGGCTATCTTGAGTGCACTACTATTTGCAAACAAACAAAAAAAATGCACCAGTCTTGCCTCCATTTTAGTTTTGGCTTTTAACATTTTCTAGTTGAAGAATTTACCATTGATTTGGTGTATGACCTTGGTGCCATGTCCATCCTTATTGAAGATATTTGACAACATGACTGAAAACAACTTCCTAAAAGGCATGGGAGCAAAGAGAGCCTTGTAACACTACACTTGTTACTGGGAAAGCAAACAACAATGTCTATTATTCAGAATGCTGGGCAAGCTTACCATCATGCAATTGATATACTGATGAAATGAAAACAAAATCATCCAGTATACCCACAATGTGTTCTTATGTCCTTTATTTAAATATCTTTCTTTTTTACTTATTTATTTCTTTATATATATATATATATATATATATATATATATATATATATATATATATATATATATATGTTATTTACAAGATATATCATGGGTAATTTTTCGGCATTGGCAATTATAAAACCTTTTCTAACAATTGCCCCTCCTTCCTCTCCCTCCTCCATGGCAGGTTGACTAATACATGTTATATATGTTAAAGTATATGTTGACTAATACATGTTATATATGTTAAAATATATGTTAAATACAATATATGTATACATGCCCATACAGTTATTTTGCTGTACAAAAAGAATCAGACTTTAAAATAATGTGCAGTTAACCTGTGAAGGAAATCAAAAATACAGGTGGACAAAAATAGAGGGAATTCTTTGTAGTGGTTCATACTCATTCCCCAGAGTTCTTTTGCTGGGTGTAGCTGATTTGATTCATTACTGCTCTGTTGGAACTGATTTGGTTCGTCTCATTGTTGAAGAGAGCCACATCCATCAGAATTGATCATCATATAGTATTGTTGTTGAAGTATATAATGATCTCCTGCTCCTGCTCATTTAACTTAGCATCAATTCATATAAGTCTTTCCAGGCCTTTCTGAAATCATCCTGTTGGTCATTTCTTACCGAACAATAATATTCCATAGTATTCATATACCACAGTTTATTCAGCCATTCTCCAATTAATGGGCATCCATTCAGTTTCCAGTTTCTGGCTTCTACAAACAGGGCTGCCACAAACATTCTTGCACTTACAGGTTCCTTTCCCTTCTTTAAAATCTCTTTGGGATGTAAGCCCAGTAGTAGCACAGCTGAATCAAAGGGTATGCACAGTTTGATAACTTTTTGGGCACAGTTCCAAATTGCTCTCCAGAATGGTTGGATGTATTCACAATTCCACCAACAATGTATCAGTATCCCAGTTTTCCCACATCCCCTCCAACATTCTGCATTAATATCTTTCTCAAGGGAAAATGTAAGCAGAAGCAGGCCATTCAATTTTGAGAATATGAAAAATATGTTGACACCCCCCACCATATCAAGCATAAATTAACCTTTTCATAATTTCATTCCATATTCCTGCTTTAATTCATTCAAGTCAAGTAGAATAAGTTTTACAGGTTGACTTCCATGAAACCATTCTTCAAATATGTGAAGATATCAAATATGTCTCTTTTTTTTTTGTCTTTTATAAGGTCAGCTCTCTGAAATCTTCAAATTACCCTATTATAGTTCTTTATCCTACTAGTTACTTTCTTTTGAATTTTCTTTAGCTTATTAATTTCTTTCCTTTTCTTCAAAATTGGAACCTCAAACTAGAAATGTTACTACAGGTGTCATATGTTGAGAAAATACAATAGAAACATCCTTAACATTTCTGGACAAATAGTATCACTTTGATCTTTTAGGTTAAACTAGAAGTCCACCAAAACTTGAAACTTTTCTTCAGATGAACTCCTTTCCCAACTTGTATATTGCAAAGTTGTTACTTTTTTAAAAAACTGAAGTGTAAAACTTTAATATTTATCAATATTAAATGCAATATGAATTCTCAAGTTCTGTGTTTACTAGGATGTTCCCTTTAGCACAACTGTCATTTTGTTTGTTAGATATTCAACCAAGTTTGGAGTTATTGCCAAATCTTGTAAGTATACTGTGTTTTATTTTTTTATTTCAAATCATTGATTTCCTCACCCTCCAAAAAAAGATACAATGAGCACATTCCCAGAACTTTTTTTCTGATGTTAATTTTCTCCAACCATCAATGTCTATTCTTGTTATCTGGTTATTCAAATATTTTGTTATCCATCTGAACATCTAACAATTTTTCCACATTTTACTATCTTTTCTGCAAGAATAAAATAAGAAAGTGTTTTTTTTGTTTTTTTTGTTTGTTTGTTTGTTTGTTTTTTGGCTAAACTGAATTTAATATCCTTGAAGACAGTGAATATGTGGAGAGGTAGTATTTCAATGTGTAGATATGGGTACTAGACTTGAATTCAGAAAGACTTGTTATTGTTCATCATAGTAAAAGAAATGCTAGAACTAGAATCAGGAGAATCTGGCTTTGGAACATCCTGCAATGTTTGCTAGTTGTATAATCTTGGATAATTTAGTCCCTTGAGTCGTAGATGAAAAAAAATAATGATATTTGAAATATCTGTCTCACAAGGTTTTTGTATGTACAGGTTAAATTATTTAAAGAATTTACAAACTCTAAAACACTCTACTATAATCAGGAATATGTTATTACTATTATTGTTGGATAACAGAGTTTGAAAATATTTGATAAAAGATCTAGGTCAAAGTATTTATTTTATAAGTGAGGAAAATAGAGTAGAAAGGTTATAATTTTTCTAAAGTCTATTAGTGAAATTTTCTATTAGTCCAATATATTAAAGGCAGGATTATTAACATAGGTTCTGTGGTTCCAAGTCTAGTGATTTCTTGTCAATGTCCTTTCCATTTGATTTATTTCAAAACTCAAATATCCTGCATTTACTAGTTTCTCTCTATTTCTTTCCCTGTCTCTATTTCTGTCTCACTTTCTTTGTCTTTATCTATCTGTCTCTATTTTTTCTCTGTCTCTCTGTCTGTCTCTGTTATACGCACATAGAGAATTGTGTAGCACATACACATACAGTTAAGAATAACAGTCATTTTTCTCTCATCACATATAAAGTAACTATTGCCTTTCTATTTTTGTAACAAGAGGGGGAAACCATGTTTGGGGGGTATATATTTTAGTTTCATGGAGTTATTTTAATTTTAAAACGACCATAAATTTTAAAAAATAAAGAAAAATTATATGTTAGCAGATTTAAAATTTATCAATTCCAAAGGAATTTTTTAAAAGTAGTGAATTATTTTTCTTTTCCTTTCTCTAAAATGTTATTCTTTTTTTCCCTATTGCTTATTTATAAAATAACTACAAATTGTAAGTTAAAATTTTTGAGAAACCTGCAATTGTTTCAGGAACAGCAGAATGTCTTTATGCATTCTTGCCATGGCCCTTCAAGGGTTTTCATATTGTAAACCCATCCCTAGTTGAGATTTGGCTATAGAAACAGGTTATTCGTGTTTTTTTCTCCATGCTCATATTTAAATAGTTGTTATGTTCTCTGTCTTGTAAAATAACAATGTTCTTTGAGAAGCTTTTAAGCATAACCAATGCATTTTAGTTTGCTTAATGTCAGATACGGACCTGTACTATAACAAAAGTACTTTAAGTGTCAACATAAATCAATTTTGCATATTTCAGCTTGCCATTAATGAAAACCCACATCTCTCATGAAAGATGCCCTCCTAATTCATAATTAATGTTACAGAATATTTGTCCACATCATGGCCACTTTCAAACAGAAATCTTGGTAGCTGCTCTACTATTTTGGAATTACATTTTATATTTCTGGAGCATAGTTCCATATCTTACAGGAGTGAAATATTTATGTTAGTACTGTCTTAATTTTCAGATATATAAAATATGGCTACAAATATTATAATTTATATATACTCTGTGTGTATGTGTGTAATTTTAATTATAATTTCATATCCCTTCTTTGGGCATCTGGAGAAATATATAGTATTATACCTCTAAAAATGTATATGATATTAGCATATATATATAATTTAGTTAATTCACTATGAAATGAATCAAAATTTGATTTTAGATTTAGAAAAATCCTTAAATGGAAGGGTATAAATCATTATTAATGATTTATGCCCTATACTTTAGTGTGATATTGAAGCACTTTTAACATAGATAGAATTTTAATTTCATATGGTGCGTTTCAGAAGCATTTAAATGTTTTGTTTTATTTTTATGTGCAATTCAAGGATGAGGCAAAAGTAAATGAACATTTCATTTTAAGTTGGAACTTCTTCTTCTCATCAACTCCAAATAGATGAATTTATTTTTCGCTTTCAGAGCAACTTTTCTAAAATATAGCCTTAGATTATTTCCTGGAATAATGAAAGATTGCATGAATGTCTGTGACCATGGATTAGTTGGCTTTGTGGGGAAATAATCAAAATTTTATAACATAGTTTGGGTGAATTAAATATATACTTAAAAATATTGGAAATGAGTTTGAATATTAGAACAAATGATATAGCATTCACTAAGTGTTTTGCAATTTTAAAATTTATTAGATAATCTCTAAGTACCCTTCTGGTTTATACATTCTGTAATTCTATTAGCATACCTATGTGTTCCATGTAAGCTTTGAGGATACTTATCCTCATTTTCATGGGTGAATAATGTTCCCAGGGTTAGACTGGCCTCATCTTATAACTCAAAGTTATAAGAATATTACTTTAGAGATCAGGGATGATTCCTAATTCTATTAGCTTGTATTTATCCACATTTTTATTTGAAAATAATTCATATATAATTCATGCAAAGGGGTATTTCTTTTGTTTTTGTTTTCTTTATTAAAGCTTTTTTTTAATTTTTCAAAACATATGCATGGATAATTCTTCAACTTTAACTCTTGAAGAACCTTGTGTTTCAATTTTCTCCTCCTCTCAACCCCTCTCACCGATGGCAAGTAGTCAAATATATGTTAAAATAGCAGAAATATATGTTGAATCCATCAAGTGCATACATATTTATACAATTATCTTGCTGTCTAAAAAATTCAAATCAAAGCAGAAAAAAATGAGAAAGAATATAAAATACAAGCAAACAACAACAAAAAAGAGTAAAAACACTATGTTTTCCATAGTTTCCACATTCTCTCTCTGGGTGTAGCTGGCACTCTTCATCACAAGACTATTGGAACTGGTCTGAATCATTTCATTGTTAAAGAGAGCCACATCTATCATAATTGATTGTTATATAATCTCATTACTGTTATGTACAATGATTTCCTGGTTCTGCTCATTTCACTCAGCATCAGTTCATGTAAATCTCAGTAGGCTCTTTGAAATCATCCAAAGGGGTATTTGTTAAGGTAGTATGTTTTAATAGTTTACTTTTAATTCTCCCCAGAACTCACCCTCACTCACCTTCAAGTATATACAATCTAGGGGAAAGAGAGCACATGTAACAGAAGGGTAACAAAACTAGTAATATCTGGAAGTCCTTTTCTCTCTCATTTATATAGCTTACAGAGCTATGATTCAACAATCATGAAATTTGACAGAAAAAGTGATTATTTCTTTATGTCTTTGTTTTTGCCACAGACCCTCTTGGAAATAATTGCTGCTGCATTGTGGATGGATCGCAATCTGTGTCTCTGGTTGGAATAGTCACATCAATACAATTAAAAGCTCCAGAAGCACTGAAGAAATATAATGAAGTATCGATTGATTGTTTATACTTCAGTTGGCTATTAAGAAGATTGAAGAACTAATTCATGACTTTAATAGTGAGTACAATAAAATAGTGAACAAAATCCTGAAAAAAAATATAATTCACTTTTTAAAAATACAAATCATTATTTTATGTAATTACTTCAGGCTTGTTTTTCTGTATATACTTATACAACCATTGTGTATTTGTATACATATCTTTTTTAAAGCCAAAGTTATTGACCACCAAACATATGTTCATTTAGATTCTCTATACAGCATTAATTTATTCTTTATGACAAATGGATTGGTTTTTGTGTTAGAAATTACAAAGGAAAGTTAAGATGCATTTTGTCAGTGTATTGGGATTCTAAACAATGTGCATTCCATTGTACTCAAGTACTCTTAAGGTTCTAACTGGTGAAGTTTCAAAGGGGAGCTTTTTATATCACCTGCTACATATGTTCTTGTAAATTCTGGAGAGGAATAAATTATCAATGTTATGCTAAAAGAAGGCTTTTAAAAATTCTTATTGTTTATTTTGCTGGTACTGATGGAACCAAGGGAACATTTTATCCCATGAAAAATGTCCTTCCAAATGAATGTAGCTGGGGTCTATGGGTGGCAGGTTTCTCCTGCCTTCCATTGACAAATGAATACCAACATGAAATTTCATGGTGATTTACAGTTTTCATACATTTTCTAAAAACTTGTAAATCAGTATAAAGTAATTTTCCAAATGCTTTCTGATCTTCAGAAAAGTAGAAGAAGATGTTATGCACTATTGACCCTGAAAAAATATTTGTTCCTTGACTAAAATAAGTATTTTATTTGAATTACAATGCATTTTTTCAGGATTATATTATAAATTTATGTTGTTTAGTTTTGATTTTGTTTTCTATACATTATCCTTTTCTTTACATTTTGTCCTATATAATAAAATAATATTGTACCTGGATATTTCATTTCCATAACTATATGTGTCTTTGAATAAAGATATCAAACCAATTACTTTTGATAGGAATGCTTAATTCAAAAGTCAGGCAGAGTTATTATTTGCATATTAAAAATTGTAATGTAAGGACTATATTATAGTTTACATAATTGAAGCTTAATTGATTCTTCAGCTTGCACTTCAATTATTGATGAGGGTTGGTCATTTCTATTCACAAGAGAAACTTCATGATTAATGAAATATTGGAAAGTCTTCAGTGGCACTATCTTTGAGACTTAGGTTAAAATGAAAGAGCTCTTAGATTTTTCCCCTGCACTGATTTGAAGGACCCAAATAAATTGGAGAATCTTTCATATTCTTTATCAGATATTACAAATGCTTCTCAAATGTGCTTACTGGGTACTCTATACTTTTGTGGTTCTCCAAACTCTAATCTAAATTTAATATTAAAAAGCATATGATATTAGAAAGGGTTTCAGTATCGGGCAATAAGATTGAGAAATTAAAGCATTGGGAGATATGGACAAAAGTTTCCAGGGTTACACATTGGCCATAAAAAGCCTGTGTGATTATTGTTTCCATGAAACATTTCATCAATCAATTTCGTAAAGGGTTCTATGTTTCAGGGGTTCTATGATCTTGGATGAGAAAAAGATCACATTTGGATTTTCCCCTTACCATTAACTGATATAAAGCTTTTCCTGACAATATTAAGGAAGAAAATAAAATAAACAAATAAGCAAGATAACAATAACAACATTATTCTGGGTAATCGAAAGATTTCACCAGACTGCCAAAAGATTGCATGATGTATGAAAAAAGGTTAAGTATCTTTTGCCTTTTATTGTTGATAACATCAAATTTATTTCTGTGGTTGAATATCAGTAATACTAATTTAATAATTTTAGAGGGTTTGCAATGTATTAGTAATTTGATGCCTAGTGCCTAGATTCTCTACTTGCCCCTCGGAATTACTAAGTATGTGACATTCATAAATCATTTAATACCATTGGTTTCTTCGTCTGAAATAATATTTCTGAGGTCCCATTAGGTAATAGAGCTATTGACTTCTATAATCATAATACAATACTGCCTGGATCCAATATGAAATCATGCAAAAATAGGCACAAATCGCTCATGAAAGATATGACATTTGTATGCCATCCTAAAAGATTCTTAGTAGGACTATAGTTTTCACATTTATGAAATCATAGCTTTTAATCAAATCACTTTATATTAATTTTTGTAAACTTGTGTGATGAAATAAAATGTATGTATACACAATATGTTTAAGTATATATATATGTATATATATATATACATATATATATATATGCATCATATATACATATATTCTAAGTTTTGATTTTCTTACGATTTGTTGTGTAAATCTTAGAAATGAGAATTTCTGATTCCTTTTGGCCCTTTTAAAGTAAAACAAGGTTCAAATAAAGACAATCATATAAAAAGGTTGTTGAAAAAATTGTTTTTTTTTTTGTTTTGTTTTGGTTATGGGGGGCACAAAGTCCATACTGATTATTTCATTAGTGAGAAGAGGACTTAATGTGAATATTTCACAATACAGATTGGCAATTTTCTATTAGCTCCACTATAAATGGGGAGCTTTTTGAGACATGATAGGTTAAATAATGTCTTTTGTGAGACATAATGTAGTTCAAAGGAAAGGCAAGAACTTAAGATTTCATGATTATAAGTCTGAGTCTCTAGGAACTTTACATTATTGTTTAGAACAAAATATTAGGGAAAAAATCTCTGATTTTTGCTTTATATATAACATTATTTTCTAATATATTGTATTTATCAATGTTTCTTTGTAAGTGATGTTATTTATTTTTAATACACATTGATTTATTTATCACATTGGGGGAGAAAAATTAGAACAAAAGGGAAAAATCATGGGAGAGGAAGGAAAAAAACAGAAAAAATAAGTGAACATAACATGTGCTGATTTACATTCATTCCCCATAGTTTTTTTGTTTGTTTGTTTGTTTTGTTTTGTTTTGTTTTTCTGCATTCAGATGGTATTTTCTGTCCAAAGTCTATTGGGATTGTTTTGGATCCCTGACTCAAGAGAAGATCCAAATGTTTTAAAACTGATCATCACACATTCTTGATGTTATCTGTATACAATGTATTCCTTGTTCTGATTCTGCTTGTTTTGTTCAGCATCATTTCATGTAAATCTTCCCAGGTCTTTCTAAAATAACTTTATTCATCAGTTTTTATAGAATAAGAGTTTTCTTTTACATTCATATACTACAATTTATTCAGCCATCCCAATCAATGGTCATCTATTCACTTTTCAATTATCTGTTACCACAAAAAGAGCTGCTACAAACATTTTTGTATATGTAAGTTCTTTCCCCTTTTTTTATGATTTCGTTGGGATACAGACCTAGTAGTGGCATTGCTGGAACAAAGTTTTATAGCCCTTTAGGCATATTTTCAGATTGCTCTCCAAAATGGTTGGATCGTTTCACAACTCCACCAACAATGAATTTGTGTCCCAGTTTTCCCACATCCCCTCCAACATTTATCATTATCTTTTCCTGTCATCTTAGCCAATCTGAGAGGTGTAAAGTGCTACCTTAGAGTTTCTTTAATTTTTATTTCTCTAATTATTAGTGATTTAGAGCATTTTTTTATGACTAAAGATGGCTGTAATTTCATCATCTGAAAATTGTCTGTTCATATCCTTTGATTTTTTAACAATTGGGGAATTTATTAATGTTTCACTAAAAGAGAAGGCTTTTTTCTCTTAATGATAAGCTTCTGAATATATGCTGCTTATACTGGGAACATAAATATATTCAAGTATAATCTACACATCTGAGATAGAAACAACAAATCAATTTGGTTATAAAAATTAGACATCATAAAAAGTTAAAAAACTCCAGATGTGAAAAGATACCCCCCACAAAATTGATTTTAGATCTTTGAACAGATGAAGAAAATGTCAGGTTTATATACCTATTTATTTAGCTTTTTGTTTGTTGGCCAGGTAGTCAAATCCATGCATTAAAGACAACTTCACTATAATATATTCAATAGATGTCTTCGACCTCTGTTTGAGGACTGCAAATTATAAAACTTCCACCTATCTAGGCAGATCATACACTATTATAGTGTCATGGTGTTTGTTATTTTAACTTAAAAACTTCCTGGTTCCAAATTCAATAGTTCTTTATTATGTATCTTTATCAAATCATGTAATATCAGAATAATATTACTTGAACTAGAAATACATTTAATGGTTCTAAGTTATATTTTGTATTCATGTATATATGTATATATGCACACACACAAACACCCATATGTAATTGTGTATGTATTAAATATAGGGACATAGACATATTCATACACATTATATATGCATATATATGTACATTATACATTTTTCTAATTTTAAGATAATTTCTCTTTCAGTAAAATTAATCATTTTGCATAAAAAGATATGTTTTTTCATGGTCCTTGGATTTTAGAATTTACATTTTATTGGCATATATGAATATAAGGAAACTTAGTGACCTTCTGCCCACAACATAGAAATGTTTTCTTCTTTAGCATATAATTATATGTGGAGTCAATAGAAGAAAAAATAGATATTGAACATTGTAATGAGGATACAGCAGCACCAATATATTATTAATTTAGGTGATAATCTTTATTCCAGAGGGGTTGAGATTAGTGCTTAAAGGCAAGAAATTCTGAGAGGCAGCCAAAAAGGAAGGAGATGACTTTTTCTCTGCTGCTAATCATACCTGATAATAATTTACAAATATCCAATCATTCCTTTACTAAATTAAATGAGTTCATTAAAATATTTATTTCCTCTTTATGTAATGACTATTTCATTTTTGTCTCTTATAATTTATCAGAGACTTTGGCAGTCTCCACAAGGAGAATCTCTGCGGATTCATAACTATTATTTCCCTATGCCAATTTCAGGTGTAAAAAATTCATATGGGAAATGTCAGAATTATATGTTTTGAAAACAATGGAAATAATCATCTAATTTTTTTTTCTCTTCATGATCCTGAAGCTCACAAAATCTTATAGTTCTGTGTATAAATTTCCTGAAATGCTGTTCCACACATGATTTTATTTGATTACTGGAATGTACTGGTGAGGAAGATATATGTATTTTACATATGAGAACACTAAGACATCCAAAAGTTAGTGACTTGCCCCCACGACAGCTAGTTAGTTATAAGATTTAAGCTTCATATGCCTGGAAGTTCAACATTTTTTGTCTATATTATATATCTTTCCTCAGTAAGCTCACTCTCCTAACTATAATTCACTTTCCTTCACTTTTGTATAAAAATTTCTGCACATTTTTATTTACTTTGGTCTTTATCTTCCTTTATATTTACATAAAAAAATTGGAATTTATTTTCCACCATTGATATCTCTTCTAGCCACTATTTTCCTCATTCCCCATCTTTCTTTTTAACTAAATGTTTCTGAAAAGAATACTGTGTGTTAAGCTTCAATTCTCTTACCACATACTGGTTAGTTTCTTCCTACCCTACTTATAATAAAAGATTGATTCTACTCTCTCATTAGACCACCAGTAAACATATAAGTAAATTCAAAGTGTTTTACCCTCAGTCCCAATATGTTACTGCTGAGTCTTTCATAAAATTCTCTCCCATAAATATTTTAACAATTGTACCTTTTACTTTCTTCTAATATTCTTCTCTAAAATATAATATTATCTAGGAGTAGGTTTCTTGGGGGGGACTTCTGGGATTTTTAACGGAGAAAAGCATAAATAGGGGTTAACAAGATGGCAAATAATAAAGAAAAAATTATTTTTAATTATGGAATAAAACAAGCATTACCAAAACATAATGCAATGCAAAGATATATTGACAAAAGTCATTATTATGAATGTTAAATATTTACCAACTTCAGCTCCTTTCCCCATTTATTCACTTCTCTCTCTCTCTTTTTTCATTCTGTCCCTCTTCAAAAGTGTTTTGTTTGACTACCATTATTCTCAATTTCACCTCCCTTTGATCATCGCAGACTATTTTCTTATTCTCTTCTTCCCCTATTTTCATATAGAATAACATAGATTCATATATAGAACTGACTGTGTGTGTTATTTACTCTTTGAGCTAATTCTGATGAGTAAAGTCTACTTTCTACTCTTCGCCACCTCTCTCATATTCTCCTCCACTTTAAAGTTTTTGCTTTATCATTTATGAGATAATTTTCCTCATTCTTTCTCCCTCTTTCCCTTTATTCCTTGGTATTCCATAATAACCTTAGTTTGGTTTCCTCATTGCCTACTCTAATTCCTTTAATCTCTTTCTTGACTCTTATTGCCAAGGCAAGTGTTTCTAATACAATATTGAATAATAATAATTGTAAACAACATATTGTAGGATTCTGGCTTTTAATCCATTCTGCTAACTGCTTGCTCTTTATGGGGGAAGTTTACCGCATTCACATTTATGGTTAAAATGACCAATTCTGTATTATTTGCCATCTTGTTAACCCTTGCTTATGCTTTTCTCCATTCTTTCTGCCTTACCCCCCACCCCAGTATTAAACTTGAGAACACCACTTGCTTTTCACAGCCCTCCCGTTTTAGTATCCCTCCCCCCGCCTTAGAGTTCCTCCCCCTATCTTACTCCTTTTCCTCACAGTTTCTGTATTCCCTTCTGCTTAGCTTATTCCTTCCCTTTTCACTTTTCCCTTCCCACTTTTCAGTGAGGTGGGAGAAGTTTCACCATAAATTGAATATCTCTAAAATTTTACTCTTAAAGCCAATTCTGATGGCAGTAAGATCCCCATTATATCCATCCCCCTCCATTCTTTCTCTCAGATATAATAGGTTTCTTTTGCCTCTTCTTGAGCTGTAGCACCTTCACTTTACCCTTTTTCTTGTACAATGTCCTTTCCATCTCTAGTTTCTAGAACAAGGTATACATGCATTAAAGACAGAGTGGATAAAGAAATCAAATCCTTGAAAAATAGGATTAATGAGCTGGAAACAGAAAATAGCTCTCTAAAAAATAAAATTGGCAAAATGGAAAAAAAAATTCCATAGAATAAAAGAACTCAATTGGACAATTAGAAAAAGATTAAAAAAATGAGTGAAGAAAATATTCCATTAAAAATCAGAATCGAACAAATTGAACTGAATGACTCGAGGAGAAAAGAAGAAATCAGTCAAACAAAACCAAAAAAATCAAACAATGGAAAAGAATGTGAAATACCTTCTTGGGAAAACAACAGACCTGGAAAGACAGTCTGTATTTAGTAGAAATACAGTTCCCAAGATTTCTTTTTACCTTTTTAGATTTCTCTTGAGTTCTATATTTGCAGATCAAACTTTTTGTTAAGTTCTGTTTTTTTTTTTTTTCATCAAAAATAGGTGAAATTCTATTATTTCATTGAATGACCATCTTCTTCCCTAGAAAAAAAAAAGATGCTCATTCTGTCTGGATAAGTTAGTTTTGGTTGCATAATGAGTTCCTTAGCCTTTCAGAATATCATATTCCAGGCCCTTCAATTTTTTAATGTGGATGCTGCTAGATCCTGGGTAATCCTTACTGTGGCTGCTCTATATTTCAATTGGGGTTTTCTAGCTGTTTGCCGTGTTTTTTCCTTCATCTGAGGGTTCTGGCATTTGCCCACTATATTTCTTGGTGTTTTCATTTTAGGATCCCGTTCCGTAGGTGATAGATGAATTCTTTCAATGTCTATTTTACCCTCTGTTTCTATGACTTCTGGGCAGTTCTCTTTGATAATTTCCTGGAAAATCGTGTCCAGGCTCTTTTTTTTCATTATACTTTTCTGGGAGTCCAATAATTCTCAGATTGTCTCTCCTGGATCTATTTTCCAGGTCTGTTGTTTTCCCAAGAAGGTATTTCACATTCTTTTCCATTGTTTGATTTTTTTGGTTTTGTTTGACTGATTTCTTCTTTTCTCCTTGAGTCATTCAGTTCAATTTGTTCGATTCTGATTTTTAATGGAATATTTTCTTCACTCACTTTTTAAATATCTTTTTCTAATTGTCCAATTGAGTTCTTTTATTCTATGGAATTTTTTTTTCCATTTTGCCAATTTTATTTTTTAGAGAGCTATTTTCTGTTTCCAGCTCACTAATCCTATTTTTCAAGGATTTTATTTCTTTATCCACTCTGTCTTTAAATGAGTGGGATGACTTCTCCAGACTCTCTTGCCAAGTCTTCCTCGCCTTTTCCCATTTTTCTTCTAGCTTCCCTGTGAGAGCCTTTTTAATTTCTTCGATGAGGTTCATCTGTGCTGAGGAACAGATGATCTCCTCCTTTGGGGATTCACCTGGAGACAGTCTGTTTTTAATCTTCTCAGGGTTTAGAGTCTGCTCTCTATCTGTATAGAAGCTGTCAAGGGTTAAGGTCCTTTTCAATTTTTTGCTCATTTTGTCAGAGAAGAATCAAAGACAAACTAGCAAAGAAAAAAAGGAAACAAAATCCAAATAGAATCTGCTTTTTTTGGGGGGAGGGCCTGGGTGATGTTACCGAGCTTCCTCTACAGACTGTGGGGGGCAGCAGCAAGGGACTAGCAGGACAGCGATGGCTGTGCTGCACTTGGGCTCTGAGATTCTGAGAGCGTGCTGAAACACTGTGGGGAAGGGGTGGCCAGGTCCCAAGAGACTACAGCTGTTTGGTGTTGTATTCTTCAACCCCGGTGTTTTTAGCTTCTCTGCTGGGCTGCTGGCTTGCTGCCAGGGCAAAGTATCCAATCCTGTAGCAAAGCTTTCCCTGCAGAGACAACTTAGACCACCCCCCACCCCCCTCAGATCTGCTCGGCTGTGAGCTGCCTGCCCTCAATCTGCGCCCAATCTAAAACCTTCTCCACCCTCGAGCAAAAACAGAGCTTTCCTGGTGAATTTCAAGGATGTCTTCTTTTGGTAACTATGTGTGGTTTTTATTTTTTCAGTCAAGCATAAATTCAGAGGCTTGTCATGAAATGGATTCTGAGAGAAAATGGGGAGCTTACACAGCTGTGTGCCTCCTCTCTGCCATCTTGTCCCAGAATTTTTCTCTATTTTTTCAAGTAAACATTGTGAGGTATAAAATTTTCCCTAATAACTACTTTGGCTGTATCCCATAAGTTTTTATATGTTTTCTCATTATTGTCTTTCTCTTGGATGAAATTATCAATTGTGTCTATGGTTTGTTGTTTCACCCACTCATTTTTTTAGGATTACACTTTTGAATTTCCAATTAATTTTTGGTCTATTTTCCTCTAAGTTTTATGTTATGGTATGTAATTTGTATTGTATCTTAATCCAAAAAAAATCCATTTATTATTTTTGTATTTCTGCATTTGATTTTTAGATTTTTAATGGCCTAATACATGGGCAATTTTTGGTTAAGTCCCATGTACTGCCAAAAAAGGAGTATATTCCTTTCTGTCTCCATTCAATTTTCTCAAAAGGTCTATCATACCTAACTTTTTTTTTTTTTTTTTACAATTTTATTTACCTCCTTAGCTATTTTTTTTTTAATTTTGTGGTTTGCTTTATCTAGTTCTTTATCTAGTTCCGTCCGGATTGAGATCTGCCACTTGTATAGTTTTGCTGTCTATTTATTTCTTATTGCAGCTCTCATAATTTCACTAGGAATTTGGATACTACACCACTTGATGCATATATTTTAGTATTGTTATTACTTCATTATCTATGGTATCATTTAGTATGATGTAGTTACCTTTTTTAATCTTTTATTTAGATGTATCTTACCTTTTGCTTGGTCTGATATCAGGATTGTTATCCCTGCCTTTTTTTTTTTTTTAATTTTTATTTAATGATTACTTTATATTGACAACATTATCCCTTGCACTCGTTTCTTTTCCGATTTTTTTTCCCTCCCTCCCTCCACCCCCTCCCCTAGATGGCAAGCAGTCCTTTATATGTTGGATATGTTGCAGTATATCCTAGATACAATATATGTTTGCAGAACCGAACAGTTCTCTTGTTGCATAGGGAGAATTGGTTTCAGAAGGTATAAATAACCCGGGAAGAAAAACAAAAATACAGATAGTTCACATTTGTTTCCCAGTGTTCGTTCTTTGGGTGTAGCTGCTTTTGTCCGCCTTTTAAAAATTTCAGCTGAAGCATAATTGATTGTCCTCCAACTTTTTACCTTTGCTGTTATTGTATCATTCTGGTTTAAGTGTTTTTTATTGGAAACAACACATTATAGGAATCTGTTTTTTTATAGCTTTTTATTTAGAAGTTATATGTATGGGTAATTTTATAGCATTGACAATTGCCAAAACTTTTATTCCAATTTTTATCCTCCCCGCCCCCCCAGATGGCAGATTGACCAACACATGTGACACTTTGGGAATCAACATTTAAATAATCAAAATTTAAAAAAATATATCTCTCTCTTTACTCTCCATATCATATGGTTAAAAGTCACTGTCATGTAGTGGCTAGACAGGAATTTCTGAATATGCTTATGATTCAAATATTACCTCTGCATACTGAGTGTTTGATGGGCATATTATTATTGTAGTAATTTGTTTATTTGATTGTTTGATTGATTAATTGATTGATCTCTCAATGATCTAGAAACTTAAGATTTTAAGCTGAAGAAGAATTCCTGATCTGTTCTTTTTGATAGTGGGAATGTGTTCACTGGAAATTCCCCATGAATAGACTTTAAAGAAAACCTTTTTGCATTGTCTTTATTTCTTTCCCAAAAGACACTTTCTTTTATTCTATGAATTTTTAAATATGAAAATAAATACCATTTTGAAGACAATAATATGTCATTGCCTTGAGATTTTTGAGGTTAGTCAGCTATCTTTTAACATAATAACATAGTTCACGCTAACACAGAATGAAGCAGACCAACAAATTCAGTACAATTAACCAGGTATGGCCAAAACTAAGAATTGACACTGTGTTGCTTTCAAGGTTGAAATTCATAGAAATGATGATGATTGGTTCAATAATGAAAGGTCTGATTTTCCTGACTTGATATTCTAGTTATGGCTTTATAGCTCTAGGCAGTGAACAAGCAAGTGTAGCAAGCTCCCTGTCTTTCCCTCCCTCTCTCCTTCCCTCTTTAGTTCCCTCCCTCCTTCCTTCTTTCTTCTTCTTCTTCTCTTCTTCTTCTCTTCTTCTTCTTCTTCTTCTTCTTCTTCTTCTTCTTCTTCTTCTTCTTCTTCTCTCTCTCTCTCTCTCTCTCTCTCTCCTCTCTCTCTCTCTCTCTCTCTCTCTCTCTCTCTCTCTTAGTTTTTGTCTTTCTTAATTCTCTTCCTCACTCTTTAAATATATCTTATTTTCCTCTAGTGAATCATCATTAATCCTCTGCAGTTTAGCTATGGTTATACAACAAGGCACTAATCTAGATAATCTCTTCTTTCTTTAAGTTTTCTATTAGTGATCTTACCAAATCATATAGCAATTATCTTCTTTATGGAGATGATTTGAGAGTCACATACAAAGATAGCTATTTTTCCTCAAAATTCCTCCTTTGTTCTAGTTCATATCAATTTTTTTTCAGGTGTTGCAAAGAAACTTCAAACTCATCATGTTCAGAGCGCAAATCTACATCTTTTCTCCTAATATTAACCCACATGACATCACTTATTTCTTTTGAGGGAATGACCATACCTACAATCAATTAAGCATCAAAACTGAATCATTTTCTGAATTCCTTAAACCCACTTCACACTTTTCTTCAGTTATTTGCCTGATTTTGTAGATTCTACTTTCAGAATATCTCACAATTCTTACCCTTTCTCTTCACACACAAGGTCATTTTCATACTTTAAGTATTTATCATCTTATTTTTATTGCATCACCTTCTATTACTGCATTGTTGCAATAGCCATCTTACTAGTACTCTGCTTAAAATCTTTCAACACTATAGTTCATGCTTCATATGGCAATCAAAATTTTTACCCTCTAAAGCACTTTTTATTAATAAATTTCTATTAACCTGTTATCTCCAGGTTGAAATATAAAATCCTCTGATATTTAGAGTCCCATTCTACTTTTTGATCCCTAATACACATGAATTTTCTGTATGTGCACACAATCAATTTAGATTTCTTAATGTTTCTAAGATTATTTGGCTCCATGCTTTGTATTCATTATTTCTTTTGCTTAAAATATATTTGCTCATTATAACACATTTTAGAATTCCTAGCTTTTTTCAAGAATCTGCTCATTCATCCTTACTCTATGCCTGCCTGATCATTTCATTTCCTCATCATTCTGCCTGTTACCTGTCTACCAACCTACCTCCAAAAAAAATCTTATAGTTGGTATAACATTTACTTGTATCTTATACATAAAATTATTACTATGTATATTATCTCTTTTCAAAACACTAGTATTGGGAGACAGATACTAACTTTTGCCTTTGTGTCTGTTTAATGCAATACAGTCCCTGAAATGTAGTGTTTAATCAATTGATTGAGATCCATCTGCAGATCTATGTTTTCCATTCCTATCATGTGTCATCAGCCTGCAAAAGGGAATTAGACAAAGAGATAGAATAGAATGCAAAACTTGAAAGTTACTTTACAAAGAACTCTCTTTATTTTTTCACTCTGCTAAAAGACATTGTGATTTCTCCTTAATTATGAAGCTAAAAAAAAATGAACCAGGTTTGGAACATTATATCTTTTGATATAAGAAAACTTATACTACTCCGTAAATAGTAGACAATAAAATCTTAATGTTTTTGGAAAATCCCCTTGAACTTTTTGTATATATTTCATCATTGATTGATCCACAATAAGTATTTTTTATTGAATTCGAAAAATATTGTAAATATGCCAACAAAAGACATAATCTGGAGGTATTAGGATGACAGGAAATACAGAATTAGTAATATTAACCATAAATGGGAATAGGATTAACTCTTCCAGAAAGAGGAGGTAGATAGCAGACTGGATCAAAAGTCAGAACCCTACAATATGTTGTTTACAGGAAACTCATTTAAAGCAGAGAGATACATACAGAGTAAAGGTAAAAGGCTGGAATAAAATCTATTATCCTTCAGGTGAAGTCAAAAAAGCAGGGAAAGCCATCCTTATTTCAGATCAAGCAAAAGCAAAAATTGATCTAATTAAAAGAGATAAGGAAGGAAACTATATCTTGCTAAAGGTTAGCATAGACAATGAAGCAATAACAATACTAAACATATATGCAATCAAGTGGTATAGCATCTAACTTCCTAAAGAAGAAGTTAAGAGAGTTGCAAGAAGAAATAGACAGCAAAAGTGTAATAGTGGGAGATCTCAATCTTGCACTCTCAGATTTAGATAAATCAAACCACAAAACAACTAAGAAAGAAATTAAAGAGGTAAATAGAATATTAGAAAAATTAGGTATGATAGATCTTTGGAGAAAATTGAATAGAGACAGAAAGGAAAACATTTTCTTTTCAGCAGTTCATGGAATCGATTCAAAAATTGACCATGTATTAGGACATAAAGACCTCAAAATTAAATGCAGGAAGGCGGAAATAGTAAATGCTTCTTTTCAGATCACAATGCAATAAAAAACTGCATTCAACAAAAAGTTAGAGGTAAATAGACCAAAAAGTAATTGGAAACTAAACAATCTCATCTGAAAGAATGATTGGGTGAAATAGCAAATTATAGATAGAATTAATAATTTCACCCAAGATAATGACAATCATGAGACATCATACCAAAATTTGTGGGATGCAGCCAAAGCGGTAATAAGAGAAAATTTTATATCCTTAGAGGCTTACTTGAATAAAATAGAGAAAGAGAAGATCAATTAATTGGGCTTGTAACTAAAAAAAAAAAATAAAAAAAGACCAAATTAAAAACCTCCAATCAATTACTAAACTTGAAATTCTAAAATTAAAAGATGAAATTAATAATATTGAAAGTAAAAAAAAAAACTATTGAACAAATTAATAAAACTAAGAGTCGGTTCTGTGAAAAAGCCAATAAAACACATAAGCCTTTGGTAAATCTGATTAGAAAAAGGAGGGAGGAAAATGAAATTAGTAGTCTTAAAAATGAAAAGGGATAACTTTCCACCAATGAAGAGGAAATTAGAGAAATAATAAGGAGTTACTTTGCCCAACTTTATGCCAATAAATTTGATAACCTAAGTGAAATGGATGACTACCTCCAAAAATATAGGCTTCCCAGATTATCAGAGGAGAAATTAAATTGCTTAAATAGTCCCATTTTAGAAAAAGAAATAGAACAAGCTATTAATCAACTCCCTAAGAAAAAATCTCCAGAACCAGATGAATTTACATGTGAATTCTACCAAACATTTAAAGAACAATTGGCCCCAATGCTATATAAATTATTTGATAAAATAGGGAATGAAGGAGTCCTACCAAATTCCTTCTATGACACAGACATGGTACTGATACCTAAACCGGGTAGGTTGAAAACAGAGAAAGAAAACTATAGACCAATCTCTGTAATGAATATTGATGCTAAAATCTTAAATAAGATGTTAGCAAAAAGACTACAGAAAATTATCCCCAGGATAATACATTATGATCAAGTAGGATTTATAGCAGAAATGCAGGGCCAGTTCAATATTAGTAAAACTATCAATATAATTGGCCAAAATAATAACCAAATTAACAAAAACCATATGATCATCTCAATAGATGCAGAAAAAGCATTTAATAAAATCCAACATCCATTCCTACTAAAAACACTTGACAGTATAGGAATAAATGGACTTTTCCTTAAAATAATCAGCAGCATCTATTTAAAACCATCAGTAAGCATCTTATGTAATGAAGGAAAACTGCAACCATTCCCAATAAGATCAGGAGTGAAATAAGGTTCCCCACTATCACAAGTACTATTCAATATTGTATTAGAAATGCTAGCTTTGGCAATAAAGATATTAAAGGAATTAGAGTAGGCAATGAGGAAACCAAATTATCACTCTTTGCTGATGATATGATGGTCTACTTAGAGAACCCCAGAGATTCTACTAAAAAGTTATTGGAAATAATCCACACCATTAGCAAAGTTGCAGGATACAAAGTAAACCCACGTAAATCATCAGCATTCTTATATATCACTAACAAAATCCAATAGTCAGAGTTACAAAGAAAAATTCCACTGATAGTGTAACTACTGATTGTATAAAATACTTAGGAATCTATCTGCTGAAGGAAAATCAGAAATTTTATGGGCAAAACTACAAAACACTTTTCGCATAAATTAAGTCTGATCTAACCAATTGGAAAAATATTAAATGCTCTTGGATAGGGCGAGCAAATATAATAAAGATGAAAATACTATCTAAACTAATCTATTTGTTTAGCACTATACCAATCAGACTCCCAACAAACTATTTTAATGACCTAGAAAAAATAACAATAAAATTCATATGGAAAAACAAAAGGTCAAAAATTTTGAGGGAATTAATGAAAAAAAAAAATCAAATGAAGGTGGCTTAGCTGTACCAGATCTAAAATTATATTATAGAACAGCAATTACCAAAACCATTTGGTATTGGCTAAGGAATAGATTAGTTGATCAGTGAAATAGATTAGGTTCAAAGGACAAAACAGTCAATAACTATAGCAACCTAGTGTTTGACAAATCCAAAGACCCCAGTTTTGAGGATAAGAACACATTATTTGACAAAAATTGCTGGGAAAATTGGAAATTAGTATGGCAGAAACTAGACATTGAGCCACACTTAATACCATACACCAAAATAAGGTCAAAATGGGTTCATGACTTAGGCATAAAGAATGAGATTATAAATATATTAGAGGAACACAAGATAGTTTATCTCTCAAATCTGTGGAAGAGGAAGGAATTTATGACCAAAGAAGAACTAGAGATCATTACTGATAACAAAATAGAAAATTTTGGTTATGCCAAACTGAAAAGTTTTGGTACAAACAAAACTAATATAGACAAGATTAGAAGGGAAGCAATAAACTGGGAAAACATTTTTACAGTCAAAGGTTCTGAAAAAGCACTCGTTTCCAAAATATATAGAGAATTAATTCTAATTTATAAGAAATCAATCCATTCCCCAATTGATAAATGGTCAAAGGATATCAATAGACAATTCTCAGATGAAGAAATTGAAACTATTTCTAGCCATATGAAAAGATGCTCCAAGTCATTATTAATCAGAGAAATGCAAATTAAGACAACTCTGAGATACCACTACACACTTGTCAGATTGGCTAGAATGACAGGGAAAGATAATGTGGAATATTGGAGGGGATGTGGTAACACAGGGACACTAATACATTGTTGGAATTGTGAATACATCTAATAATTCTGGAGAACAATTTGGAACTATGCTCTTTGATCCAGCAGTGTTACTACTGGGCTTATATCCCAAAATGATCATAAAGAAGGAAAAGGAATCTGTATGTGCACAAATGTTTGTGGCACCCCTCTTTGTAGTGGCCAGAAACTGGAAACTGAGTGGATGCCCTCAATTGGAGAATGGCTGAATAAATTGTGGTATATGAATATGGAATATCATTGTTTGGTAAGAAAAGACCAACAGGAGATTTCAGAAAGCCTGGAGAGACTTACACGAACTGATGCTTAGTGAAATGAGCAGGGCCAGGAGATCATTATACACTTCAACAACAATACTATATGATGACCATTTCTGATGGTCCTGGCCACCTTCAGCAATGAGATGAACCAAATCAGTTCCAATGGAGCGGTAATGAACTGAACCAGCTATGTCCAGCGAAAGAACTCTGGGAGATGAATAAGAACCATTACATGGAATTCCCAATCCCTATATTTTTTCACACCTGCATTTTTGAGTTCCTTCACAGGCTAATTTTACAATATTTCAGAGTCTAATTCTTTTTGTACAACAAAATAACGGTTTGGTGATGTATACTTATTGTATATCTAATTTATATTTTAATATATTTAACATCCACTGGTCATCCTGCCTTCTGGGGGAGGGGGTGGGGAGAAGGAGGGAAAAAAATTGGAACAAGAGGTTTCACAATTTTCAATTCTGTAACGTTACCCATACATATAACCTGTAAATAAAAGGCTATTAAAATAAACTTAAAAAAAATAGAAATTGGTGCATCTAAAAAAAAAAAAGATTTCCCCCCATACCTTGCTATTTAAAAATGGAATTTTCAGCTTCTTCATCTATCTACGTATATTTGTTTACATATATCAACTGGTTTCTTTATTGTTGGCAATTGTCTTTCTCAAAATAATATTTTTTTCCTATGAATTGCATTGTCAAAGGCAGTGCAGACATTTCCTATGTGACTACTTTCCAGCCTCAGTCAATAACTGGTAGGTCAATTAAATCTTGGTCAGTAAGTGAATTTTTCTTCCCAATGCAATGTGTTCAAATGATTGTCACTTTTACAGAACTTAGTTGTTACTTTCATGACAACTTTTAGTTCCTCATAATTGAGTCTCCTAGGAACAAATCCCTTTAAATCTAACTATTTACAATGCTGCAAATGAGGCATGAAGGATTTCTTATATGACACATAAATACTGACTTTCCAATTGCCATATTTTAGTGTTATACACATCCAGTGTCTTCTCTCCAGGAGAATTAAGCGTTTTCCTGCTTCTTCAATAATTTCTGAAATAGAAATGACTAAGATGATTGTCATCTATTTATATTTGGTTTTATAGAGCAATATTACCCATCATATTACTTAGAAAATAGTACTCTACTACAAAAAATTTAGAGCCTAAATAACATTTAATTACTATAAATGTGTCTTGCAGCTATTTTGCCAATGATAGTCCCCGTTACCTATTATTTGCCAGTACTGAAAAGCAGGGTTTTTTTTTTAATTAGAAAAGTTTAAGGTACACAAATGATATTTTTTGTTGTTGTTTTTGTTGATATTTTTTACCATTTACCTGTAGAAAAAAATAAATTTGTTTTTAAAACTCTGAGTTTTCTTTTCCGGCATTTTTTCCCATCCCCCCCATTGAGAAGGCATATGTGAAACCATGCAGTACAATTCAATAAAAGTCATATTGTAAAATAATTCTTCCCCCCCAAAAAAATCTTCAAGAAAAACAAAGTTTAAAAAGTATACTTCAGTCTGCATTCAGACATTTATTTCATTAAATCTCCACGTTTTCCACTGTATTTCTCTAGTACACATAGCATTTTTCATCATAAGCTCTTCAGAGTCATCTTGGATTATTTCTTTATGGATAATAGTAAAGTCATTCAAAGCTGATCATCCTACAACATTGCTATTATTTTGTACAAAATTTCACTTTGCATGATCTCATGGAAGACTTTCCAACTTTTTTTTTTCCTGAGAGCTCAATTCTCAAGTATTATATCATAATCACATATCACTTTTTCATTCAGTCTTTTCTCAGTTGATTGGCATCCATCCCCCTCAACTCCCAATTTTTTGACATTAGAATAGTATATCAGGTCATTTTCTTTTGTAGAAAAGTTCTTTGTGGATTTCTACCTAAAATGGAGGTACTATTAAGTCAAAAGCTATGCATGGTTTTGTAGGCTTTTGTGCATAATTTCAAATTGCTGTCCTAAATGGTTGAATCAGTTCATAACTGCACTAACATTTCCAACAAGATTTGTCATTTTCCTTTTCTGGCCCATTAGTCAAGCTCTTTCTGCCTTCCCTTCTGTCCTGTCCCTCCCTTTTCTTTTTCTCTTTCTCCTCTTACTTCTTACAGGGTTAGATAAATTTTTATATCTAAATGAGTGATTAAGCTATTCTCTCTTAGAGACAAAACTGATGAGATCAAGTATCATATTATGCTCATTCCTATGCCCTTTTCTCCCTAGATTGCAATAGGTGTTTTGCTCTTCTTCATGTGAACTATTTGTCCCATTATACCTCCTTTTTCTTCTTTTTCCAGTACAGACCTTTATCTGTCCCCTCAATGCCTTTCTCTTTGATGTCATTGCATCAGGGACCATTCACAACCACACTCTCAGTCCATGTGATGTCCCCCATCTGTCTGCCCCAGTAATAGATAATATAGTTCTCAAGAATTACAGATATTGATTTACTAGCTAGGGGTGTAAGAGTTTAACATTTAAATATATTTTTCTCCTGTTCATTTTTTTTTTTATGGTTCTCTTGCATCCTGTGTTTGTAGATTACATTTTTGTTTAATTCTGTTCTTTTCAAAAGAAATGAATGAAAGTCTCTTATTTCATTGAAGCTCCATCTCCTCCCCTGAAAAAATGATGCTGAGTCTCCTTGAGTATTCAGTTCTTGTTTTTAACTCCAAGTTGTTTGCTTTCCAGAATATATTATTCCAGGCCTTCTGATCTGTTACTACAGAAGCTTTGAGATTCTGGGAAATCCTGACCATTTCTCCTTGACATCTGATTTTTTCCCCCTCTGGCAGCTTGTAGTATTTTTTTCCTTGTGGTTATAGTTTTAAAGTTTCACAACAATGTTTATTGGGGTTTTCCTTGTGGAATCTCTTTCCAGATATGATTGATATATTCTTTCAATGAGTTTTTTTACTCTTTTGTTCTTAGAATATTGGGGCAGTTTTTCTTATTGACTTCTTGTAGAATGATAGACAGGCAATTTTTCTGATCATGACATTCAGTAGACCAATAATTTTTAAATTATCTCTTCTTGATCTATTTTTCACATTGGGTGTTTTGCCATGAGGATTTTCACATTTCCCCCACTTTTTCATTCTTTTTAATTTGTTCAACTCATTCTTGCTCTCTCTCAAAGTCATTAACTTCCTGTTCAGCTCTGAGCCTTGGCTAAAGCACAAGGGCCTCTTACATTTGTAGGAGTTAGCTTGGATGCTTTTTCCAGGAAACAGCTTGGTTTCCCAGAATTTGACTTCTGAGATGGTACTGGAAGTTGTCTCACTGGTTTGCTCCTTTTCTGAGCCAGGACTAAGAGTCTTAGTTGCTTATTTACTGTGATTAAAACCCTCTCATCAGTTTTCACAGAGTCTATTTGACCTGGGCTGAACACCTTTTCACCTCGTTGAGACTGATTTTTTTTTTTGAAGTTTTTCCTGTCTTGAGCTGGAAAGTGGTTTCATTCCATTATACTCTGTCCAGAAGCTTTGGTTCATGTGGTTTTCTAGGGAAACTGGGAGAACTCCGGCAATTTCCTGACTCCCAGAAATTCTCTGTGCAGCTGTTTTCACATATCCTTCTAGAGATCTAATTTTTCAGTTCTGCAAAGATGGTATTATATGAGAAGTGTGTTTACAATTCTCCTGGCCTTTGCTCTGGTCTCTGAGTGATTATAAATGCTCTTTTATAAAGAATTCTTCTGGAGTTGTAAATTCTAGTGTGCTAGTGTTCTTTTTAACTTGAAACTGAGGGCCAGGATTGCTTCCTATATCTGAGAATGGGCAAAGAAAGAGAGAACTGCTTCAGTGTTAGCAAAGAAATTCCTGTTATCCCCTTCTGTTTGACCCTCTAAATGTGGGATAAGACCTCTGTTCACTGCCAATGTGGTTATTGGTACTGCTCCTGCTGATTCAGTGACTCTCATGGCCCATTTCTTATTTGCTTGGGCTTCCCATTCACCATACTAAGAAAAACCTTTTCTGTTGACCTCTCTGCTGTCTTTGTTGTCCATGAGCCTCAAAGTCTAGAAAATACCACTCTACTACTACTGATTAAGAAGTCTCAAAACCTGCTCTTAGTTCACTGTGGCTGTGCTGGTACAACCTGCCCTTGGTCTACACCACACCCCTATCCTGTATCAACCTTCTAACTCTGCTGACCTTCTAAGTTGTCTTCAGCTAAAAATTGTTTCACTCCATCATTTTGTGGATTCTTATGCTCTAAAATTTGTTCACAAAGATATTTATTTAAAGGTATTTTGAGGAGTTGGAAGAAGAGCTTGCCATGAGAAGAATGGAGATAGAAATAATTTTCAAAATGTTTCTTGTGCAATTTTAGCTCCTAACTGCTTTGTGGAATAGTGATTTGCTCATAAGAGACAAGGCTGCGAGAATGCACATCTGAGAATATGGGTGGAGGGTCAGAGTGTTGGTTAAGTGAAGAGAACATATGGTTGGTATATAGAAAACCCTCATTATTAACTGTCATGGGGAAAGTGATATATAGTCTGTCTTCTCAATCTTTGATTGGTTCACATATTCCTCAAACTCAAGCCATAGCTTTCTAGGGAACTGCCTCTCACTCTTCCATCATGTTTTAGATCACTGCTTTAAAATTACCAACTATTCAAGTTTTTTAAGATTCAGCCAACAATATTTTCTACCAAAGATACTCCAAAACTGTTTGCAACTAGAAAACATAATACTATTGTAAAATCCAAGTTAGCTCCCTGGAGGCCTCATGATCATCCAGAGTCGGGATAAGCAAAAATCATTGGATGGATAAAACTGCCAGGAGTTTTGCCAAGGATCCCTCCTTGATTCTAGAGTCCAGAATCTCCACACTTTTCTCCTCCTTGTCCTGTGGCCAAGTAACATTCTCTTGCCTCTCTCACTCCACCTCCTAATTTTTACTTACAATTCTCTTCACCCCAAACATTGAGCCAGCTTTAAGTGAGAAAAGAGAAATTCCAAATATATGCTAATAGTGTCATGGTTCAATAGGTAATTAGGCTTAAGAGCTCGGTTGTCTGATTCAAGTTTCAGCCTTTTACATTCTATAATTTTTATTATTTATTTTTTACTTATAATTAATATATGTTTTATTTTATTTTCCTTCAGCTTATCAGATAGAGAATTAGATTTGTCAGCAGATTTAAGTATGAGGTCTGACTGTAATACAAACTATCTAAGTGACTTTGGAAAAATTGGTTCATTTCTGGGCCTCAGTTTTGTTATCTACAAAATGACAAAAGTTGGATAAAGTGATGAGTAAGAATTCTTCTAGCCCTAATATTCAGCTTGAAATAATAAATTGTGATTCAATAAATCTTTTTAGGTTTGTTATAGGAATTTAGGTTGAGTTTTGCAAGTTTCTTTCCATTACTGATTTTGCTACTGTCCCAAAACATGTAAAAATATGTATTAATTCATCTGGGACATATGGGGCAACATATGTTTTGGACCTTACATTATGAGGAAGAGGAAGAGATAATGAAAAATGTCCCTTAATGTGTGCCAACATACCAGACCTCCTGCTAAGCATTTCTAAGCTATTGCTATTAAATATTTATCCTTTGCACTTAGTTTTCCATCACTGAAATTTGACTATTTAATAAGATCTCGATAGGTTAAGTCCAAAGTTCATACAATATAGCAATAGAAGAAATTAAATTTCTTAGTTTTTAAAATATTAAATAAAGAATACATTAGATGATAACAAAAGTAAAATTAAGTAATCAGGGACACTCTAATGATTTAACTTCTAAAATTTGGCACAAGTTGACAATACTTTGAAGCAAAAACAAGAAATTTCATTTGGTCTTTCTTTCCAATCATTTGTATTTCTGATAGGGATAACCTTGCCCTCTTCCCTCCACAAAAATACTTTAAATATGTTCTCTAGTTTAAATATTGATTTAGGTGCCTTAAGCTACTTTCACTGCTCAATAATTTATTTGAGGTTTTGTATTCATCTCTACTGCTTATCTTTATCAAATCTTTCTCACAAGTAAAACTATAACTGCTTTTAAAGATATAATGTTATCTTTGACTTTGTTAATTAATGGAATAATGCATTTAAGCATAATCTAGAGACTTAGCAGTGAGATTTCAAAGCCATGCCAAAAGAAATCATTTTGACCAGGCATTTAAACACATTGTTTAAAGACTTATTTTAATACCATATGTCTTAGTGCTTCTTATTTTTTTTTATTTCTTCACTTAAAAATTAGAAATCTACAATGTATTTTAAAATCTAACATTCAGAATGATTTTAGGGAAACAGTCAGTTTTTTTCCCTTGTAATTTTTCAGAATTTTCACCTCCATTTTAAACTCATTCCAATACCAGCTATAATTGTATTTCCTGCAAAAAAAGTTCTGCAAGCATCCATGACTATAAAGACTTCTCTCTCTGGATTATCTCCAATTTATAGTTTACATAGCTTCTTGATACATTTTTTTTTCACTTCAAATGTTACCTGAATTATTAGAAAATAAAAAATAGACACTTCCTCAAAACAGGAACTGCATTTTTGTCTTTCTTTGAATTTCTAGCACATAATACAGTGTCTGATATATAGTATAGTAGAAGTAGAAGAGAGAATAAGAATGTATATATCATTAGTGCTATTGCTAGGCTAATTTTTTAAACAATTATTAGCTCAATTAATTTTTACAATCACCCTTTGAGGAAAGGTTTATTGTTATTCACATAGTAAAATGAGACAAAAATTAGCTGACTTTAAGTGATTTCCTGAGACAAATAATAATTTTCTGAGGCCAGATTTGAATACAGGTTTCTTTGTCTTCCAGGCCAATGAACCACCAACCTCTGGGATTAGAAGTTTTTAAAATTTTTATTGATTTCATTCCTATATGATTAACTAACAGATTTTCCTCAGAAAACTTGCAATTGAATTTTCTTTCACAACAATATTGCTTTCTAACTTATAAACTCTAAATGTATGGTGGAAATAAAATTTCAAGATTCAAGAGGCAAAATTTTTCTTTTTGGTTTCACTATTTTTCTCTAACCTTAACTAAGTTACTAAAACTTTCTGAACCTTCTTTTTGCTTTCTGAAAAATATTAAATTTTGCACTGCTATATTATGAAAACAAATAGAAAAGTTGTTATGTAAATAGAAGTAACTCATAATATAGTCAGAAATATTATTAAGCATGAGTTTATCAATTTTAGGTTTGTTTAGTCATGACTGATTTGAACTGCTGATTATCTTAGAATTTGGAGGCTTTGGCAATTAAAACTGCATGTTTAAGCATAAATTGAGTTACAACATATTATCTATGAGGACTTCATTTTAATAAAAAAACAAAAGAATATCACCTATGAGTTGATTCCCATCTCACAAGGCTTTCTTGGAATAATTCAAAAAGGATTATAAAATAAAGTTAGAAGAAAAATGGGGAAAGGAAACTAAAACATTGCAGCAGAATGTGGATAAGGAAAGAGAAATGATTTGAAGAGAACATCTAACAAAATAGGTTTATTGAAAAAGCATATAACTCCTTACAAAATAGGTCTGACAAAATCGAAAAAGAAAACAACTTCTTGAAAAACAAAATTTGTGAAATGGAAAAAAAATGACCAAAATAACTCATTTAAAAATTTAATTGGCCAAATACAAAAGGAACTAAAAAAAGGTAACTGAAGAAAATAATTCATTAAAAATTAGAACTGAAAGAATGGAAATGAATTACTCAATGAGACATCAAGAAATAGCCAAACAAAACCAATGTACTGAAAAAAAGTTGGAGAAAATGTAAAAAACCCCACTGGAAAAACAACTGACCTGGAAAATAGATCTAGGAGAGACAACCTATGGATTATTGGAATTCTTGAAAACCATAATGAAAAAAAAAGAGCCTAGACATCATCTTTCAGGAAATCTTCAAGCAAAACTATTCAGATATCTTAAAACCAAAGGTTAAAAGAGTTATTGAAAGAATTCAGCTATCACCTGAAAGAGATCCCAAAATGAAAACTTCAGGAATATTGTAGCTAAATTGCAGAATTATCAGATCAAGAAGAAAATATTGCAAACATCCAGAAAGAAACCTTTCAATTACCATTGAGCTACAATCAGGATTACACAGGACCTAGCAACTTCTACTTTAAAAGTTCAGAGGGCCTAGAATCTGACATTCCTAAAGGCAAAGGAAATTTGATTGTGGATAAGAATCAACTCTCTAGCAAATTAAGCATTATCTTTAAGGGAAGAAGATGGACATGGAATTTTACAGGTGAATTTCATTTATTTCTTTTAAAAAGACCAGAGATAAAAAGGAAATTTGATCTCCAAACACAGAACTCAAGAGAAGCAAAAAAGGTAAAAAGGAAAGACCTCTTGAGAACTATGTTGCTATTATGGGCATACTTACAGGGGGCAGCTATAATTTGATTTTATTGTGATAGTATAAAAAAGAAACTAGAAGTGGAAAGGAAATTGTACTGGAAGAAGAAGGAAATGGAGGTAAATTACATCTCATGAAAGGACAAAGAATACCTGCTATAATTGAGGGGAAAAAAGGGGGAGGAAAATGGCCATTATGTGAATCTTACTCTCATCAGATTTGGCTCAAAGAGAATATCAGATATATTTGGCTTCACAGAAAAACTTGTTTCACTCTATAGTGAAATGGGAGGGGAATGGGGAAAGGAAAGGGAGAGGCTAATAGAAGAGAAAACAGGAATAGTAAGAGAAAGATATAAGAAAGGAGTACTATAAAATGGGGCTGTTTGAGGAAGCTGGTGGTCAGAAGCAAAATACTGGGGAGGAGAGAAAGATGGAAAGGAAAGAAAAGCAAAATTTTGGGGAAATAATATGGTAGGAAATGTAGAATTATTGATTTTAACTGTTAATTCTCCCATAAAACATAAGCTGATAGCAAATTGGATTAAAAGCCAGAATCTTACTGTTAGAGTTCAAATGTTGGAGTTTGTTCTTCTCAAAGCACAGCCGGTTTAGAGGCTTAGAGCCCTTCGGATGTCTCCAAATCCAAAGTTTCTGTCCTTCAGCCTCTGCCTCTGTTTTCTTCTGCCTCCAACCAAGACAGAGATGGAAGGTCTCTCTTATCTCCTTCTGGGGAGCCCAGCCACCAACTTGCCACGGAGAGAGGGCTTCTGGCGTAGCTCCACTGAAATCCGTCAAAATGTTCTCTGCACCAGAGTCGTTCCTCTCGAGTCCAGCGCGATCAGCCAGCCAAGAGGAAAAAATGTATTCTGCCATAGATCCGTCATCGCTGGCCTTTTATCTGCCTCTTCTGAGAGAATGGGATTATGGGTTTTCTCCCATAGTGCTCTCTGCCCCAATGAGCTTTTAAGGGAGGTGTAGAAAGTGTACTTTGTGAAGCTAGCATACTTGTGGACTCCAGTGAGTAAAGGTGTGAACACAAGCCTTGTCTTAATTAGTTCTACTTAGTACCTTGTTTCAGGTTCTGACCAAAACAACTTCTTGTAAGATTAGATCAACTCTAATTACTTAGCAGTTAGTAAGGATTCCAACATCTTACTATATGTTGTTTATAAGAAACACATTTTAAGCAGTGATATATACAGAATAAAGGTAATATTTTGGCTGGAGCAGGCTCTATTATCCTTCAGGTGAAGTTAAAAAAAAAAAAAAAAAAAGCAGGGGTAGCTATTCTGATCTGAAATCAAGCAAAAGCAAAAATATGACTAATTAAAAGAGAAAATAAAGGAAACTATATCTAGCTAAAGAGTACAATAGATAATGAAGTAATACCAACACTAAACATATATGCAACAAGTGGTATAACATCTACATTCCTAAAAGAGAAGTTAATAGAGTTGCAAGAAAAAATAGACAGGAAAACTATACTAGTGAGGGATCTTAACCTTGGTCTCTCAAAACTAGATAAATCAAAGCACAAAATGAATAAGAAAGAAGTTAAGGAGGTAAATAGAATTTTAGAAAAGTTAGGCATGATAGATCTTTGGAGAAAATTGAAAGTATACTCCTTGATGATTCAAGGAACCTATGCAAAAAATGACCATATATTAGGGCATTAAAAACCTCAAAATCAAATATATAAAGTCAGCAATAGTAAATGCATTTTTTCAAGTAATGATGCAATAAGAATCACATGTAATAAAGAACTAGGGAAAAATAGACCAAAATTAATTGGAAAATAAATAATCTGATCCTAAAGAATGAGTGGGTGAAACAAGAAGTCATAGAAACAATAATTTCATCCAAGAGAATGACAATAATGAGATAGCATACCAAAATTGAGGGAACACATCTAGATGCTTACACGCCTAACATACAGAAAGAAAAGATCAATGAACTGTGCAAGCAAATAAAAAAGCTGAAAAAGAACAAACTAAAAACCTCCAATTAAATCCCAATTTTGAAATTCTGAAAATAAAAGGGAAGATTAATAAAATTCAAAGTAATTATTGAAGTAATAAACAGAACTAAGTGCTGGTTTTATGGAAAAAAATAGATAAGATTTAGTTTATTGATCAGAAAAAAGTGAGAAAATCAAATTATTACTATTAAAAATGAAGAATGACCTTTTCACCAATGAAAAGGAAATTGGAGCAATAATTAGAAGCTATTTTGCCCAATTTATGCTAATAAATATGATAATCTAAGTGAAATTTAGGAATACTTATAAATATGTAGATTGCAGATTAACAGAGGCAAAAATAAATTACTTAAATAATGTCTTATTAAAAAAAAAAGAAATTGAACAATCAGCTCCCTTAGAAAAAATCTCCAGGGCTAGATGGATTTGCATATGAATTCTACCAATTAATTCCAATACTTAGAAAAATAGAGAAAGAAGGAATCCTACCCATTTCTTTTTATGACACAGACAAGGTGCTGATACCTAAATGAGGTAGAGTCAAAACTAAGAAAGAAAATTACAGACCAATTTATTTAATGAATTTTATGCAAAAATCTTGAATAAAATATTAGCAAAGAGATTACAGCAAGTCATCCCCAGAATAAGGCACTCTGACCAAGTAGAACTTATATCAGGAATACGGGACTGGTTCAATGGTAGGAAAACTATAAACCTAAATAACTATATCAATAACCTAACTAAGAGAAGTTGTATGATTATCTCAATAGATGCAGAAAAATCCAACACACCATTCCTATTAAAAACACTAGAACATTTAGGAATAAATGGAATATGGACCACAACATAGCATTCATAGCATTTTGTTGTTGTTTGCTTGCTTTTTGTTTTCTTTTTCATTTTTTTTCCTTTTTGATCTGATTTTTGTGTGTGTGTGTGTGTGTGTGTGTGTGTGTGTGTGGAAATATTTATAGAAGAATTGCCCATGTTTAACATATATATATATATATACATATATATATATATATATATATATACACACGAATGTTGGAAATTATCCACATATATTTTAAAAATAAAAAGCTTAATTTAAAAAAATAAAATAAAAAAGCAAAATTCTCATAAGAATTTGGGATTAACGTTATCTAAATCAAAGTCTTCAAGGAAATCAAGGACAAAAAAAAAACAATTTCCTTGGTCAAGGTGGAAGAGAAAAATTCCAAATCTGTGTTCTTTGACTGCAAATCTAATGATTACTGACCACCCCCCCCCCAAAAAAAAATGTCTTCTAGCAACCATGCTTTAAAAATAAAAGGAAACAACAGTGACTATAACTAAGTAATATAGCAAAGGTAGCAACCCTCTCTGACAAAGTTCATCTATTATTTTTAGCTAAAACATCCTGTATATATAACTGGGGTAAAGAATGATAGACAGCTGAAGTGTTTTACTAATACCAGCAACATTTTTAAAAATGAAAGATAAGGTTTTTGCATGGTACTTGGGTCCTTTCTGGAATATTTCTTGAACAATCTTTCTAAAAGATAAAATAATTAAAGGATTTAAATCAATTGTAACTGATTAAAGAGTTAGGAGGTATGAATAAATTATGTAGTAAGAACTATTTTATTTGATCCTATATAATTTTAGTGATAATCCCATATACATTTAATGATAGTTATGAGTGTTCTTACTTTTGCATTTGTTGCAGGAAGGTCAAAAGTCATTAACCTCTCTACAGAAAATTCTCTAAGGCTATTTATTACAGAGAAAGTGCCAAATTGTATTGATAAAAGGAATTTTCTCATTTAGTATATCTTTAGATGAATGAAATAATTGATTTAATCTATTTCCAGCTCCTATCCTTTGAATGCAATATAATAAATAATAAAATAAATACATATTTCCTAAATCCAAATAATTGGCCTTGGTGAGTTTATCTTTACTTTGCTAGTTTCAAAAAAGTATATAAATATGAGTAATTAGTATTGCTGTTGTTGTTAACCTCATAGTTTGTATTATCACAAAGCATTCTTTGCAATAATAAAATTCAATAGTGAAACAAAAATTCAAAAAACTATACTCACATTATATAAAAATAAAAATAGAGTAACTCAGAAAAAAAGACAGACTTTTCTCCATTCTTCCCCTACATCTGAAAATACATATGCCATTTATGCACAGGAAGTAAATCACCATCTTCCAGTATAATTTCTTAAATACTTTTTTTTTCCATTATGGATTCACTTTGTTCTGTTGGCCTCATATGGGACCACCAAACAGACCAACTTCTAAATATGTGGTGTGGATGACAAGGAAGATTAGACAAGAAAACCTTCATTGATTGATTACATTACCAGAAGAGCAATTCAGAGTACATTCCCTTCTGATGATGACATAATTCTAATTATTATCATATTCAGATATGGATGACAAACTATCTTAATTGGATGGTGGGGAACCACAAGATGATTTCATTTCCCCCAAATAAGCACTTCATTCTCTTCATTAAGGTTAAGGCTTATGCAATATCTACCAACACTTATTAAGGTAACTCTGATGTCCAAAAGTGAATATAACTAGTACTTTTTCCTTATTTCTAGGAAAAGCAGAACAATAGTAGATTTTTTTCTCACAGATATTTCTTCAATTATATTAATTGGAATTATGCTGTTATATCAATAAATGTCACTCATTCCCTTGATAGTCTTTGTGAAAGCTAAAATTTGATTTATATAATGGTATAATCTTGATTTGAAAAGGATTCTAAATCCTCCACTCTACACTATGCCTGGAAGAAAAAAAGAAATACATTCTATCACAATCTTGACCAGTGACTGCCCTCCTCCGCACCCCAAGCTTGGGCTTGAGGATCTTCAATTCTTTTAGAATCTACTACATATTATGACAGCCTTTTCTATTTTGAACAAATGCATTTTTCTCCCATTTATACAAAACTAAAATACTTCTTTCTGCAAATTCCAAAAATTCTATTAGTTTCTATCCTATTTAATTGTTTGTTCTTAATTTGACAATTAGTTTTATCCATTCATATTTTATTAGCAAACTACCAAGATCTGCAGATCTTTTTGAAAACCACTTGAAATATAATTATGCTTTTCCTTATTGTACTCATGAAATTGTTTTTGATTTATTGTATAAGATTGTACACTTATTCATTTTAAATGTTAATGAATTAAATTTGCATGAAATTCTAACATGTATTTTAATGATACTGACTTTTTCTTCTACTATGAAAGTTAACTTTCTCCAGTATGAATCACATGTGCATTTACATATTCTGGTGTACAAGCTAAGCAGAAGTCAGTTTCAAATTAAACGTTAAGAAAAAGAAGTGTGTAGGAGAATTTTAGGTCTATCTTTATAATAAACAATGTCTATTACATGGATATCCAGAAGTAAATATGAGTCAGCATCACTATAAGCAGCAAATTCCTGGGTCAACAGCTCAAATATCTCTACATGACTTTTGATTACAGATTTTTGTAGCTGAGGACATGATGGGCCATGGAAATAAACAGCAATGAAAGCAATATATTTCCCCTGAATGTCTACCTAAGGTTTCTATAATGGAAAACAATATTGAAAAGCCAGTTTAAGTTTTTCTGGATTAGGAACAGAAGCACTGACTGTTATGCTCCTTAGCTTTGCATTTTTTTTGAGACTCATTTCCTAGAGGGTGGATAAAATATTGTCAAACCTGTGGCTATAGAGTTGGGGCTTTATTGCTGTTCCAAGATGAAATCCCCCTGAGCTCATCCTTTATAGGTTTTCTGAAGAAAAATAAATAAATAAGAGAGAATGAGAGAGACATAAGCCTGCCTTTTGTGGAAAAGTAGGAGTTGAGGGAAGCTTATTTGTGAAGAACAGAAACTTAAACATAAAGAAAAACTCCAGATACAAAGAAATAACATTCATATGGGCAACAGACAGAACTGATATAGGATTACAATGCCCTACACTGACTGTATTATTTTGGGTAATCCATAACTTTTTTTTCCTTTCAAATCATTTAAAGTAAGGATTATGACACAGATTTATTCAAAGTTTTAGAAATTAATTTCACTGGAGGCAAAAACCTTAATCAGAACAACAGTGCCAGAGCAAATTTTATCTTCATTCTTTCAGGATGTACCTAGACTTCATCCAGAAAGATTTGACCAATCTGCCATATTTTTATTATATATTATGTAAAAGCCTAAGTGATAAGTATTGGGGGAAAAAGTCTGCCCCTAAGAGGTTACAATCTAATTGTAGGTAGAAAATATGCATAAATGCATCTCTTGAAAGTATATGTGCATGTGTTTGTGTATCTGCAGGGTAATGGGATTTGTATTTTATTTCATATTTCTATACTGTGAAACAGCAATCCTTGAGAACATGACTAGCTTTGTGTTCCAATAATTGATTTGTTTTTCTTTAACACTATTGTTCTTTTCTGTCAGTTGCTTTTCAGGAAATATGAATATAAAATTCACCTATGTTCAAAATGAAAATGAAGCAATAGAGTTAGGTGTCCTTTTTATGTACATATAAAATAAAATAGCTTTGAAGTTCATTGCTGCTGGCAAAACATTCATTTATTATAGAGTCACTCACTTATGGAACATTGGATTTAGATGACTACATTTTAAAGTCAGTTTGGCTCAGATGAGCTTGACCATTGGCTTTCCCTTTGCAAGTAAGGGAATACTCATAAATATTTCAAGATAAGGAGGTCATTCTAATCCATCTACTTTCAAATCTAAAGTCAAAGTGCTTATTCATAAGAATGTTAAGTACTTTACCCTTTGATTACTAAACCCCAAACACTGAAAAATAATGGAAAAAGTTAGCTTGAGAACAATAAGGAATTTTTGTAGTGATTTTCTCCACTGCCTTACTGCCATTTACACACACATGCTTGTATGTGTATATATGTATATATTTATATAGAAATAACCTTTCAACACATGTGTGCATGTATCTATGTATATATGCATACATATGTATATGTGTATATACATACATAAATATTTCAAAATAACAGTCAACATTCATTTATTAGGCACATACTATGTAACAAGTATTCTCTTAAACTTTGGGGATACAAAGAAAGGCTCTTTCAGAAAGCTAGCAGCCAAATATGGTATGCAACATGAAAAAGTTTGTTTAATATTATAAACTCAACAAAGAAATTAACTCAAGGTACACATGAACAAAAAATAAATAAATATGTCTTTTTTTATACTAAAACCACAATGCTAAAGTGCTGTGAAGCATATTCAGACTCATGAGAGAGCTCCTAATAAATTATTCATATTAATAAAATCCCTCTTCATACATATTTATATTTTATTACATACAAACTTTATTCAATTGGTTAACTTTATATCAACTCTCCCAAGTTATGGGATGTTTTGAGTAATTTGCAGTATAAAATGAATACAAGTGTATTAACTCTATCCCTTACTGCTCTGTAAAAGGTTTATTTGACTGGACTACTTCTTGGATTTACATTGTTTTCTTCCTCATTTCTTTAATTATTGCATCTTTTTAAAATTATCTTTCTAAATTACCAAATTATATAATTTACACTAAATCATATATCTATATACCTAGCTATATCTGTGTGTGTATATATATATATATCTGTATATATATATAGCTATATCTGTATATATATATATATATAGCTATATCTGTATATATATATATATAGCTATATACATATATATATATATGTATATGTATATGTATATGTATATATATGTGTGTGTGTGTGTGTGTGTGTTTCTCTTTCATTATGAGCAACTCAACGTTACTGTACTCTTTCCCTGAGTGACAAATTATAAAGGTCTCATGATCTCTCAATTCTTTGGCATCTATTATAAACAGAAAAACGAAGTAAGAAAAAAAGTCAGGTTTTGGCTTCTCAAGTCAATTTTGATTAGAACGTGAAATCAGAGAGAAAAAAAAAAACAAGGATATTTTACATCAAATGATAAAAAGTTTAAATGAATGACATTACTGAATGTCATTTTATTTTACTTTTAGCATTAGTCTTCAAGACAAAGTATACTTGTAGAAAGAAGAAAGAAAAAGGAACACTAACATTGTATTCCTGTTATTTCTTTTGACAGGTTATGTTAAAAGCAATAGCCCCATTTGTAAGAATTATATTGGTCAATGGAAGTTAAATAATGTGGCGCTAAGAACTGTTCAGCTATGGATACACACAGGAGTTTAATGGTTAGAAATTTAGGTTTCACTACCAATTTAAGAATTCATGAATCAAAGAATGTCTTACTTTACAATGCAGAGAGCTATTGGAAGGAGATTTGGATTACCACAACAGAACTGAAACAATCAATACAAGCAATTAACAACAAGTGTTTCTGGCAATTTGAAATGTTACTTCATTTCTGGAATTGAAATGAAATGGAACTTTCTTTATCTTTTATTTCACCATGTCTGTGATTAACTATATATAATGTGATGTAGAAACAGTCTGGAGGGAGGAGCTTAACATCAGTATAAACGAGACCATGCTTCTTTCTGTGTTTGCACTTATTTATTGTCTTGATAAGATTTAGGTAATCATTTAACCCATTCTTCTAGTATTTATATAATACTATATGCTATTATTCCTAGTAGAATATGTATATGTGTGTGTGTGTGTGTATATATATATATATATATATATGTATATATATATATATATATATATACATATATATATATATGTATATATATATATATATATATATAAAATGAAATCCTAAATGACTGAAATAATAGGAAATTGATAATAATGGAATTTATAATGACAGTATTGTTGTTGAGGCACACATTACTTTTTTTTTTTTTTTTCGCTGTGATCATTCCACAGGTTTCTTCACTTAAAAAAAGAAGACAAAATCTCAGTCTTAAAAATTTCCATATATAAAAAAGCAATTAACTTTGTCCCTTCCTTCCTTTTCTTTTTATTAAGGAATTGGATAGGGATAATAGGTTTCTAGATCTCCCTTTTTTCTACTATTGAATTGTTTATGGGATAGAGATTGAGTATTTGGACACCCATGTTGCTGATATTTCAGAGGGAAATGGTTGGGAAGATTTTAATTATGTGGGAACAACTGTTTTATATTCAGATTTATACAGTTATAAGCATGAAAGAAAAGATTTAAAGAGTGGCTGATAAAATTTGGCTTCAGGACCATGGACAATTCATTTTCTTGGATCTTTTTACAGAGATTAGTCAACAATCATAGGTACAAAGATAAAATATCTATAGAGATCAACGTAATCTTATAGATAGGTAAATATGTATATATAATACATATTTGTGGAATAACATGGATAAATTTTATATGAATGATATACAAAATGTAATTAATATAAGATATATTATGTAAATATGTGTATATGTAGGATTATATCCATATCAATTTATAAATATAGGAAATACATAGTTTGGAAGATAATATATTTAGTTATTCTTAGAAGTCTTTAAAAACTGGGACCTTAGGGGACAGTTAGATGGTAAAATGTATGGAGTATTGGCTCTGGAGTCAGGAGGACCTAAGTTCAAATCTGGCCTCCAATATTTAACACTTCCTAATTGTGTGACCCTGGGCAAGGCACTTAATTCCAATTGTCTCAAAAAACAAACAAACAAAGCCCCACCAAAATTGAGAACTCAAGTACATTGATTACTGAATGGTGTCAGCCTAGAGAATTTACTCCACAAAAAACTATTTTGATGACCTAGAAAAAATAACAACAAAGTCCATGTGGAAAAACAAAAGGTCAAGAATTTCAAGGGAACTAATGAAAAAAAAAATCAAATGAAGGTGGCCTAGCTGTACCAGATCTAAAATAATATTATAAAGCAGCAGTTACTGAAACATCTGGTATTGTCTAATAAATAGACGAGTTGATCAATGGAATAGGTTAGGTTCAAAGGACAATACAGCCAATAACTTTAAAAATCTAGTGTTTGACAAACCCAAAGACCACAGATTTTGGGATAAAAATAAAGTATTTGACAAAAATTGCTGGGAAAATTGGAAATTAGTATGGCAGGAACTAGACATTGACCCAGACTTAACATCGTACACCAAAATAAGGTCAAAATGGGTTCATGACCTAGGCATAAAGAATGAGATTATAAATAAATTGGAAGAACATAGGATAGTTTATCTCTCAGATCTGTGGAAGAGGGAGGAATTTATGACCAAAGAAGAACTAGAGATCACTATTGACCACAAAATAGAAAATTTTGATTATATCAAATTGAAAAGTTTTTGTACAAACAAAACAAATGCAGACAAGATTAGAAGGGAAACAGTAAACTGGGAAAACATTTTTACAGTCAAAGGTTCTGATAAAGGCCTCATTTCCAAAATATTTTGAGAACTGACTCTAATTTATAAGAAATCAAGCCATTCTCCAATTGATAAATGATCAAAGGATATGAAGACAATTCTCAGATGAAGATATTAAAATTATTTATAGCCATATGAAAATATGTTCCAAATCATTATTAATCAGAGAAATGCAAATTAAGACAACTCTGAGATACCACTACATATCTGTCAGATTGGCTAGAATGACAGGGAAAGACAATGTGGAATGTTGGAGGGGATGTGGGAAAACAGGGACACTGATACATTGTTGGTGGAATTGTGAACACATCCAGCCATTCTGGAGAGCAATTTGGAACTATGCTCAAAAAGTTATCAAATTGTGCATACCCTTTGATTCAGCAGTGTTTCTACTGGGCTTATAACCCAAAGAGATAGTAAAGAAGGGAAAGGGACTTGTATGTGCCAAAATGTTTGTGGCAGCCCTCTTTGTAGTGGATAGAAGCTGGAAAATGAATGGGTGCCCATCAATTGGAGAATGGTTGAGTAAATTGTGGTATATGAATATTATGGAATATTATTGTTCTGTAAGAAATAACCAGCAGGATGAATACAGAGAGGACTGGAGAGACTTACATGAACTGATGCTAAGTGCAATGAGCAGAACCAGGAGATCATTATATGCCTCAACAATGATAATGTTTGAGGATGTATTCTGATGGAAGTGGATCTCTTTGATAAAGAGAGCTAATTCAGTTTCAATTGATCAAGGATGGACAGAAGTAGCTACATGTTGGGGGCCAGGACTGGTCACAGGAAACCACAACGGTGACTGCCTCTTCCAGCTTCCCCGAGCCTACGGGGCTTCGGACGTCTCCGGCCCTCCTCGTTGAGACGGGAGGAGGGAATCACCAGACAGAGAGCCGAGGTGGATAGAACACAGTGATGTTTATTGAAGTTACAAGTCAGCAGTGTCTCCCCAAACCTTCCCGTGTCCGCTCTTTTTATAGCTCTTTTCTCTCCACTTGTCGTTCACCAATCGGGGTAGAGACTCCTCCCTAATCCCTCCCCGAAGGAGGAGCCCATCCTTTCTGTGCCTCCCCCGCCCCCGGCCAGGCTCTGCCACATCAGCATTGCTAGTGTGGTAATCCAGGAATCTGGGTTAGGGTGGTTCCTGTCACAAAGGAGTCTTCAACTTACTCTAGGAGGTTCAGGTCCAGAGCCTCTTACAACTCCCCCTTTTTGTTTTTTAATGGGTACAAAATGTCTGCTTTAAGAGCTTCAAGAGCAGCATGGGTGGTTCTTAGGAGAATTGAGAAAAACGCAGGGTAATAGACAGAAGCATCAATAATCCAATTCAAGGGCTGGTGGAAGGCCTGTCTTAGGCTATGTGGCCTGTATCCATATCCAGTACCTAAATAACCAGGCCCTCAGGGCCAGGAAAAGGCAGGGCCCCTGTCTTAGGCTATGTGGGCGGCACCCGTCCCAGCACCCCAGCAAAAACCTGCCGGGGTGTGCATCTGGAGAACGGACCCACAATAATCCCATCATTGGGTGTCCCTGCAGCCATAAGGTATGATGTTCCTGGATCATGGGGCCACAATATTCCTGTCATTGGCTCTTCCACAGCAATAACCTGAAAATTATGGATGAGATTGTGTCTCCCAGAGGCGCCTCCACACCCTTAAATACCACGGAGACTAGAGTTTGTGGAATATCCTCCACCACTGGGGAAGGGGCTACTAAAGCGGAAGTGGAGGTGGTATTTATGGGGGACCATAGGGGAGGCGGTACCGGAATCAGTCAGGATGCTAGCCAAAAACCTGTGATCAATTTCCACATTGCCCTGCTGGACACATTTTTTCTCATGCCGCTACGTCCCCTCTTGCAAAGTTTCTTTTCTGCATTCTGTTGTTTCTGTTTCTCTTTTCCTTCCTTCCGTTTCAGCTTCAGAGATCATCGACGGCGTTTGCTGGATTTCTCTGACATTTTGTAACAGGATCCATCTCTTTTCTCCTTCTCCATTCTCACCTGTAGAGACACAAAGATATCCTCTGCCTCTCACAAGGACCTTGTGAGGGCCATTCCAATTTCCTTTCTCGTCTTTCCACCACACAGTACTGCCCTCCAGGCAAGTCCATGGGCGTAACTCATTGTTTTGTTTTTTATGATTGTCATTTCTAATTGGGGAGGTAGTGTAAAATTTCATGGCTAGTGTTGTACCATCCTCTCTGATTTGTAGATAGTTCAGAGTAAATACTGCTTTGGCTACTTGTGCTCTAGTCAGCCGTCCAGCCACTCCCCCTTTTTGTTTAATGAGTGTGCATTTTAGAGATTGATTAGCACCCTCCACTATTGCTTGTCCTGTAGGGTTATAAGGAATACCTGTAATATGATGAATGGCAAACTCGTTTAGGAAGGCCTTAAAGCCTCGAGAAGTATATGCAGGGCAATTATCAGTTTTTAGAGTAAGGGGTACTCCAACAACTGCAAAACATTCTAGCATATGTTGTATTACACTTTTTGTGGCCTCACTGTTCTGTAGAGTTGCCATTATAAAGCCAGAAAATGTATCCACAGTTACATGAATCAAAGAAGATTGAAAGTGAGTGACGTCCATTTGCCAAAGAGAGTTTGGTAGATCACCTCGAGGATTAGAAGTAGATTCTCGAGGAGGGGGCCTAAAAGGAATACAGGCAGTACAGTGTTTGACTATCTGACGGGCTTGATCCCGGGAAATACCATACAACCGATGTAAAGATCGAGCGGATAGGTAGAATTGAGAATGAGCTAACTCAGAGGCTAAATACCATATAGTTGTGACAGGAGATGAGAGGGAAGAATCACCTATAGAATTGCCCTGAAATATAGGCCCACACTGCGAGGTGTGAGATCTGACATGAAGGACATACATGGGTTCCTTTCTAGCAAGGAGTAGACTTTGAACTTGTTTAAACAGTTCCTTAATAGAGGAGCTTGACATATCCAACTCAGCATCAGCTATGTGTTGAAGAGCATTAGCACAATATAGACTGTCAGTGATTAAATTAAAGGGTTCATGAGGCAATAGCCTTAATGCAAAACAAATGGCTGCTAGCTCATTCTTTTGAGCAGAGGAGAAAGGGGATTGTATTACTTCTAATATTTTCTTTTCAGGGATATACACAGCAGCCTTATTGGCTTTAGTGGCATCTGTAAACACGTTTACGTCATCTACGGGGTATCGTGAAAGAGGGCTTCTAGATAAAGTTATGGGCATCTCTTTCCATCCCCGAACGATGGGGGAAGAGGTGAAGAAGTGAATGTATGGGTGGTATATACCACAGCCCAAGCTTCATATTCTTGAGCCAACTCTCTAAGGACCTCTTGAGGGGTTGATGAGTAAATGATTGGGCGTTTCCCAAAAAGTTGTACACGTCTTTCACTAGCTTTCATAACTATTGCTGCTTGTGATTCTTGGTGGTCTCTCAAACATTTCTTCACTTTGCTTCCATTTACCCATTCTAAAACTCCGCATGATCGAAAAAGGACAGCAATCATTCCTTCATTATTAAGTATAGTCAACCTTATAAGTTCCTTTATATCAACACGTGTAAGGGTTTGGGGAGTTCTCTGTGCTATGATGTCCAGGACCTTTAGAGCATCCTTAGACCATTCTCGGGGTGAATTTAAGTTTGGGTCTCCTTTAAGAATTGCATAGAGGGGTTCCATCTCTTGATCTGTTATAGGAATCGAGGTCCTTATCCACTGGATCGAACCTATTAATTTTTGGAAGTCATTAAGTGTCTTTATCTTCTCTGAGGTCATTCTGGGAATTTATTTAGACACTTGATTCCCATTAATTCGATGGCCTAAATACTGAAAATTCAATCCTTTCTGAATCTTTTCTGGGGCTACCTGAAGGTGATTCTTATTTAATGCTATAATAGTTTGTTCTAATATTTCATCTATAATCTTTTGTTGAGGATGTGAGATCAATACGTCATCCATGTAATGGATTATTTTTGCTATAGGAAATCTCTCCCTAATAGGGGTAAGAATAACAGCTACATACATTTGACACAAGGTGGGGCTATTAGCCATTCCTTGAGGGAGCACTTTAAATTGATAATGCTCTGCGGAGGATTCCAGATTAATAGAAGGAACAGAGAATGCAAATTTTTCACAGTCATCTGGATGCAAGGGAACTGAGAAAAAACAGTCCGCTATATCTATTATGATAATTTTCCATCCCATTGGGATGGCAACAGGTGAAGGTAGGCCAGGTTGAAGTGCACCAAATGGCACCATCACCTCATTCACCTTCCTTAAATCTATTAACATTCTCCATTTCCTTGACTTCTTTTGGATGACAAACACTGGAGAATTATAGGGGCTTGTTGATGGTTCAATATGTTTTTCCTTTAATAAGTTTTGAACTATCTCGTGGAGGGCTCATAACTTCTGTTGTGTTAGGGGCCACTGGTCCACCCATATAGGTTGATTACGTTTCCATTTCAAGGGGATAGCCCTCGCTTTCCAGGTGGCCCCAATCAGTTTAAATGATGATCTTCAGTACTTAGTTGCGCCCCCATGCTATTCAAGACATCCCGTCCCCATAGATTTACAGGAAGCCCAGCCACACAGAGTGGTTTGAAAACACCCTGTCTATCCTCATACTTCCATCTCAAATATCTTGGGGTTGTATACGCAACCTGGAAACCACCCACTCCAGTTATTGGCTGAGGCTTCCGTCTCTTTTCCCATTTTAAAGGCCAATCCTCTTCTCTTATTACTGAGACGTCTGCTCCAGTATCCAACATGCCCTCTAAGTGATGTCCTTCTACCCCTAGTATGATCATGGGGTGGTCTGCTGTGATTTGCTGTGCCCAATTTATTAAAGTTCTAGGAGTTGTCTTTATATAATCCTTATCTATCCATGGAAGTGGAATGGTCTTTGCTATTTCCTTTTCATACGTAATCTCAATTGGCCAGGCATGAGGATTCGTAATCCAGATATCTTTTTCCCCTGGATTTACTAATTGACTATGTACAATAATAGAAGGAAAATATTCAGACCTGATGACCAAGCGAGGGTAGTTTTGTTCAATTACTTTTACGGTGACTGTGCTCCATGGGGAGAGCTCGATCAGGGGTTCATTTAATGCTATTATCTCTCCTCTTGCTTGGGTCGAAAGGGTTCTGCTTGGGGGCGGAATTTGCCTGGACAGCTCATCCCCCCTTGGCCTCCCGGTCTCCCGTTTCCCGCCTTCTGTGGCTGTCCTGAACTGCAATATTTGGCAATATGCCCTGGTTTTCCACAGGAATAACACTGTATCCCCTTTTTTGGCTGTCTGCAAGCTGACCTATAATGACCTGACTTCCCGCAATTAAAACATTTCCTCTCATCTGTTGATTTTTGCATTCCTTTCACAAGGTTGGCCATTGTTTCAGTGAGCATAGCCATAGGATCCTTCTCTGGAATATCTAATAATTTATCAATCAATTCCTCAAGGGTAGGGCTGGGTGGAAGGGCAGCTAAAACTGTTTTGTATTCAGGGCTGAGGCTCTCCTTAATCAATTGTAAAGTTAATTGAGGGCTGGCCCCAGTTCTTCCAAATGTACTTTCTACTGTCTCCTGTACTCTAGATATAAACTGTAGAGGTTTCTCACTAGGTTTCTGTTTAAGTCCTGATATTTTATTTGTCCCGTTTTGAACCCCCATTTTTTCAAGGGCTCTAGTGTGAACTGTCTGCACAGCTCTTAGCACTTGATCATTAAACTGGAGCTGGGCTTCAGGAGTAATCCAATTCCCCTGTCCTGTGATCATATTTATGGCCTCCTCAGAATTAGCTATATTCATTTCCTCCACATATGCTCTCGCACACCTTTGTGCATAGGCCTTGAAGGCAACAAATTCTGCCGGGCCTAAAACTGTCTGCATGATTTCTGCATAATCATAGGGAAGCCATGGTGCAACTGTAACAGAGGCAGAAATACACTTCTTTACATAAGTAGAACCTGGCCCATATTTTTCAACAGCTTCCTTCATATCTTTCAAAAATTTATATGGCAATGGCCGATGAGCGAGTGCACGAGTCCCATCATTTAAAACTTGTGTGAACACTGGGAACGCTCCAGGTTTCAAATCCCATTCATCTAGATCCACATTCTCCCCTTCCTTTAAGGCCGCTCTCAAACTTGTGGTTAATATACTTTGGTATGTACTTCTTTTTGTTTGAGGGGTTCGCATAGTGACAAGGTTTTGTCTTTCTCGATTCTCATTTCCTGATTCTCCAGTTTGCATACTTATGGCTTTTTGTTTGCGTCCCTCATTGCCTGGTTCCCTGGAAAAGTTTCTATGTAGACTAAAGGGTGGGTCTTTGTTTACTTGTTCTTCCTCCCCTGATTTCGACATAAATCCTACTTGCTTTATCTTCTATTCTATAACCCTGATCTGAGAAAGTTCCCTTTTTCCCAGGGTCAAGCATCAAAAAAGTTCCCTTTCTTTCTTTCTCAGGTTCCTCCTGAAACTTTTCATTCCCTGCCCTTCTTAAACTATCCCACGGGTATATTGGCGGGGGATCACAGGAGAAATCATTCTCATCCTCACTATCCGTACCATAAAGGGAATCACCTACCTGGGTCTCTAGAGAGTTTGTAAGCGGTGGGGGTGTAGGATGTAAAGCCGCCCCCACTACCGTATACATCACAAAATCTTGTTTGGAAAGAAAAGATGGGTCTTCTTTGTGGTAGGAGGCCATCTGTTGGCCAACCACTCCCCACCGGTCGGAGTCTATACCGGTCTATACCAGGGGCTGACTTGAAATATTTTTCCGACCCATTCCCTACAAGTTCCTATATTGATCTCTACCCCATTACTCTTACGCAATTTATACAATTGACAGGCGAGTACGCCTGCATCCTGCGGCTCAATACAGGCTTTCACTTGTTTCTGTCCCATTCTTCTGCCTTCTAGTGAACTATTCTCTGAGTTAGTTCAACTAGGCTGTCTGGTCTTCTCAATTGCTGACCAGCAGCAATATGAGGTGAAAGAGCACAGCACTTACCTCTTCCTGGTTCCCGCGGTGAGTAGACTCTTGGTCTGGCTTCGTCTTCAATCAAGTCCCTGTTCGGGCTCCAGTTGTTGGGGGCCAGGACCGGTCACAGGAAACCACAACGGTGACTGCCTCTTCCAGCTTCCCCGAGCCTACGGGGCTTCGGACGTCTCCGGCCCTCCTCATTGAGATGGGAGGAGGGAATCACCAGACAGAGAGCCGAGGTGGATAGAACACAGTGATGTTTATTGAAGTTACAAGTCAGCAGTGTCTCCCTGAACCATCCTGTGTTCACTCTTTTTATTGCTCTTTTCCCTCCACTTGTCATTCACCAATCGGGGTAGAGACTCCTCCCCAATCCCTCCCCGAAGGAGGAGCCCATCCTTTCTGTGCCTCTCCTGCCCCCGGCCAGGCTCTGCCACTTCAGCATTGCTAGTGTGGTAATCCAGGAATCCGGGTTAGGGTGGGTCCTGTCACAAAGGAGTCTTCAACTCACTCTAGGAGGTTCAGGTTCAGAGCCTCTTACAGCTACACTCAAAGAAAGAACACTGGGAAATGAATATAAACTGCTTGCATTTCCATTTTTCTTCTCGGGTTATTTATACCTTCTAATTCCAATTCTCCCTGTGCAACAAGAGAACTGTTCGGTTCTGCACACATATATTATATCTAGGATATACTGTAACCTATTTAACATATAAAGGACTGCTTGTCATCTGGGGGAGGGGGTAGAAGGAGAGAGGGGAAAAATTGGAACAGAAGTGAGTGCAAGGAGTAATGCTGTAAAAAATTACCCTGGCATGGGTTCTGTCAATAAAAAGTTTAAAAAAAGAGAGAATTTAATCCAGAGAATTGTTGAAAGACTCTGTATTTGTCTGTCTTTTAAAAATTATATCAATGACTACCAGACATGCGGAAATGTGGGAGGAAAGAGAGAAAGAGAGAGAGAAAAGAGAGAGACAGACGGACAGACAGAAAGACAGACATACACACACACAGAGACAGAGAGAGAGAGACACACAAACACACACACACACACACACACACACACACACACACACAGAGAGAGAGAGAGAGAGAGAGAGAGAGAGAGAATATATAAATGTTTCCTTTTTGTAAATCACTGTGCCATGACTATAATCTCTCCCATGAAAGGATTATAATTTAAAGAAGACAATATATGAATAGGGGTTGGGAAGTAATTTTGAAGAGACAGGTATGGAGACTTCCGGCCAAGAGGAAGAAGTAAATAGACAAAACAGTCCCATTTTAGATAAAGAAATAGAACAAGGTATTAACCAACTCCCTAAGAAAAAATCCCCAGGACCAAATGGATTTACATGTGAATTCTACCAAACATTTATAGAACAATTAACTCCAATACTATATAAACTATTTGAAAAGTAGGGATTGAAGGAATCCTACCAAATTCCTTTTATGATATAGACATGGTACTGATATTTAAACCAGGTAGGTTGAACACAGAAAAAGAAAATTATAGACCAATCTCCCTAATGAATATTAACGCTAAAATCTTAAATAAAATACTAGCAAAAAGATTACAGAAAGTCATTTCCAGGATAATACACTATGACCAAGTAGGATTTATATCAGGAATGCAGGACTGGTTCAATATTAGGAAAACTATTAGCATAATTGACTATATCAATAACCAAATTAACAACAAAAAAATGATCATCTCAATAGATGCATAAAAAGCAACATCCATTCCTAATAAAAACATTTGAGTGTACAGGAATGAATGGACTTTTCTTTAAATAGTCAGGAGCATATACTTAAAACTGTCAGTAAGGATCATATGTAATGGAAAACTATTAGCATAATTGACTATATCAATAACCAAATTAACAACAAAAAAATGATCATCTCAATAGATGCATAAAAAGCAACATCCATTCCTAATAAAAACATTTGAGTGTACAGGAATGAATGGACTTTTCTTTAAATAGTCAGGAGCATATACTTAAAACTGTCAGTAAGGATCATATGTAATGGGGTAAACCGGAACCATTCCCAGTAAGATGAGGAGTGAAACAAGGTTTTCCACTATCACTATTATTATATATTGTATTAGAAATGCTAGCCTTGGCATTAAGCATCTAGAAAGAGATTAAAGGAATTAGAGTAAGTAAAGAGGAAACCAAACTATCACTCTTTGCAGATGATACGATGGTATATTTAGAAAACTCCATAGATTCTATTAAAAAGCTATTAGAAATAATTCATAACTTTAGCAAAGTTGCAGGATACAAAATAAATCCCCATAAATCCTCAGCATTTTTATACATGACCAACAAAATCCAACAGCAAGAGATACAAAGAGAAACTCTGATTCAAAATAACTGTTGATAGCATAAAATATTTGGGAATCTATCTACCAAAGGAAAGTCAGGAAATATATGAGCAAAATTACAAAAAACTTTCTGCACAAATAAATTCAGACTTAAACAATTGAAAAAATATTAAGTGCTCTTAGATAGGCTGAGTGAATATAATAAAGATGACAAATACACCCTAAACTAATCTATTTATTTATTGCTATACCCATCAGACTCCCAAGAAAATATTTTAACGATCTAGAAAAAATAACAACAAAATTCATATGGAAAAACAAAAGGTCGAGAATCTCAAGGGAATTAATGAAAAAATAAAATCAAATGAAGGTGGCCTAGCTGTACCCGATCTAAAACTATTTTATAAAGCAGCAGTCACTAAAACCATTTGGGACTTCCAGCCAACATGGAGGAGAGGAGGCACACAGATGTGTAAGCTTTACATTTTCTCTCAGAATTCATTTTATAACAAGTCTCTGAATAATACTTGACTGAAAAAAAAAAAACTCAAATAGTTACCAAGAGAGACATCCTTGAAATTCACAAAGAAAGATCTGTTTTTGCTTGAGGGCGGGGAAGGTTTTAGATCCAGTGCAGGCTGAGGTCAGGCAGCAGCAGCTACAGCATGGCAGGCAGCTTAAAGCCCAGCAGACCATAGCGGGGTGGGCTGTGATCTCAGCCATCTCTTCAAGGAGAGCTTTGCTATAGGATTGGATGCTTTGCCCTGGAAGCAAGTCAGCAGGCAATCAGAGAAGCAAAAACCACAGGGGGTGAAGAATACAACCCCTAACAGCTGGAGTCTTTCAGGACCTGGCCACCCCTCCCCCACAATGTTTCTGCACACTCTCAGAGTCTCAGAGAGCAGGCACAGCACAGCCATTGCTGTCCTGTTAGGACCTCGCTGTTGCTCCCTGAAGTCTGTAGAGGAAGCTCAGTAACACCACCCAGCCCAAAAAAGAAAGCAGATTCCTTTTTTTTCCCCTTTTTTTCTTTCCTAGTTTGTCTTTGATTCTTCTCTGACAAAATGAACAAAAACTTTAAGTGGACATTAACCATTGACAGCTTCTATATGGATAGAGAGCATACTCTAAACCCTGAGGAGACTAAAAACAGAGTGTCTCCAGGTGAATCCCCAAAGGAGGAGATCATCTGTTCCTCAGCATAGATGAATCTCATAGAAGAAATTAAAAAGGCTCTCATAAGAGATCTAGAAGAAAAATTCAAAAAGGAGAGGGAGGTTTGGCAAGAAGTCATCCCACTCATTTAAAGACAGAGTGGTTAAAGAAATCAAATCCTTGAAAAGTAGGATTAGCGAAATGGAAACAGAAAATAGCTCTCTAAAAAATAAAATTGGAGAAATGGGAAAAACATTCCATAGAACAAAATGATTCACTTAAAAATTCAATTGGACAATTAGAAAAAAATATTTTAAAAAAAGAGTGAAGAAAATACTTCATTGAAAATCAGAATCGAACAAATGGAATTGAATGAGTGGAGGAGACAACAAGAATCAGTCAAGCAAAACCAAGAAAATCAAACAATGGAAAAAAAAATGTGAAATACCTTCTTAGGAAACCAACAGACCTGGAAAATAGATCCAAGAGAGACAATCTGAGAATTATTGGACTCCCAGAAAAATTTGATGAAAAAAAGAACCTGGACAATGTTTTCCAGGAAATTATCAAGGATAACATAGAAACACAGGGCAAAATAACCAAAACCATTTGGTACTGGCTAAGAAATAGATTAGTTGATCAGTGGAATAAGCTGCGTTCACAAGACAAAATAGTCAACAATAGCAATCTAGTGTTTGATAAACCCAAAGATCACAACTTTGGGGATAAGAATAAATTATTTGACAAAAGGTGCTAGGAAAACGGGAAATTGGTGTGGAAGAAATTAGACATGGACCCACACTTAACACCGTATACCAAGATAAGAGCAAAATGGGTCCAGGATTTAGGCATAAAGAATGAGATTATAAATAAATTAGATGAACATAGGTGAGTTTACCTCTCACCCTTGTGGAGGAGGAAGAAATTTGTGACTAAAGATGAACTAGAGATCATTATTGATCACAAAATAGAAAATTTTGATTATAACAAATTAAAAAGCTTTTGTACAAACAAAATTAATGCAGACAAGATTAGAAGGAAAATAAAAAAATGGAAAAACATTTTCACAGTTAAAGGTTCTGATAAAGTATTCATTTCCAAAATATATAATTGACTCTAATTTATAAGAAATCAAGCCATTCTCCAATTGATAAATGATCAAAGGATATGAACAGACAATTTTCAGATGATGAAATCCAAACTATTTGCACTCATATGAAAGAGTGTTCCAAATCACTATTGATCAAAGAAATGCAAATTAAGACAACTTTGAGATACCACTACACACCTGTCAGATTGGCTAAGATGACAGGAAAAATAATGATGAATGTTGGAGGGGATGTGGGACAACTGGGACACGGATGCATTGCTGGTGGAGTTGTGAATGAATCCAACCATTCTGGAGAGCAATCTGGAATTATGCCCAAAAAGTTATCAAACTGTGCATACCCTTTGATCCAGCAGTGCTAGTACTGGGCTTATACCCCAAAGAGAAACTAAAGAAGGGAAAGGGACCTGTATGTGCCATAATGTTTGTGGCAGCCCTCTTTGTAGTGGCTAGAAACTGGAAAATGAATGGATGCCCATCAATTGGAGAATGGCTGGGTAAATTGTAGTATATGAATGTTATGGTATATTATTGTTCTGTAAGAAATGACCAGCAGGATGGATACAGGGAGGCTTGGAGAAACTTATATGAACTGATGCTAAGTGAAATGAGCAGAACCAGGAGATCATTATATACCTCAACAATGATACTGTATAAGGCTGTATTCTGATGGAAGTGGATTTCTTCGACAAAGAGAAGATCTAACTCAGTTTCAATTGATCAATGATAGACAGAAGCAGCTACACGCAAAGAAAGAACACTGGGAAATGAATGTAAATTCTTTGCATTTTTGTTTTTTCTTCCAGGGTTATTTTTAACTTCTGAATCTAATTCTTCCTGAGCAACAAGAAAGCTGTTCAGTTTTGCACACATATATTGTATCTAGGATATACTGTGATATATTTAACATGTATAGGACTGCTTACCATCTGGGGGAGGGGGTGGAGGGAGGGAGGGGATAAGTCAAAAAAGAAGTGAGTACAAGGGATAATGTTATAAAAAATCACCCAGGCATGGATTCTGTCAATAAAAAGTTATAATAATAATAATAAAAAAGAAGAAGAACAAGAAGAGATAGGTTTGATCAGGTTACTGCAGGAAGGCAAGAAGACTTGTATGCTTTGCCTAAGAAAGATACTTAAAATCTCACCTATCAGAGCCAGAGAAACAAGAGTAAGATTTAAAGTTTGAGGGGGAAGGAAGGAAAATTTTGGGTAGTGGAGCCACAGTAAGGAGATTGCCAAGGGTGATTTGTTGATCTGGACAGATATTAATATTGAAAGGCTCAGTAAATTTATTGCTTGATAAAATAAAGATTCAAGATTTTACCGTACCCCAAGATAAGGTCAAAATGGGTTCATGACCTAGACATAAAGAATGAGATGATAAATAAATTGGAAGAGCATAGGATAGTTCACCTCGCAGACCTGTGGAAGAGGGAGGAATTTATGACCAAAGAAGAACTAGAGATCACTATTGACCACAAAATAGAAAATTTTGATTATATCATATTGAAGTTTTTGTACAAACAAAACAAATGCAAACAAGATTAGAAGGGAAACAATAAACTAGGAAAACATTTTTACAATCAAAGGTTCTGATAAAGGCCTCATTTCCAAAATATACAGAGAATTGACTTTAAGCTATAAGAAATCAAACCATTCTCCAATTGATAAATGGTCAAAGGATATGAACAGACAATTCTCAGATGAAGAAATTGAAACTATTTATAGACATATGAAAATATGCTCCAAATCATTATTAATCAGAGAAATGCAAATTAAGACAAGTCTGAGATGCCACTACACACCTGTCAGATTGGCTAGAATGACAGGGAAAGATAATGGGGAATGTTGGAGGGGATGTGAAAAAACAGGGACACTGATACATTGTTGGTGGAATTGTGAACACATCCAGCCATTCTGGAGAGCAATTTGGAACTATGCTCAAAAAGTTATCAAACTGTGCATACCCTTTGATCCAGCAGTGTTTCTACTGGGCTTATACCCCAAAGAGATACTAAAGAAAGGAAAGGGACCTGTATGTGCCAAAATGTTTGTGGCAGCCCTGTTTGTAGTGGCTAGAAGCTGGAAAATGAAAAGATTTCCATCAATTGGAGAATGGTTGAGTAAATTGTGGTATATGAATGTTATGGAATATTATTGTTCTGTAAGCAATGACCAGCAGGATGAAAACAGAAAGGACTGGAGAAACTTACATGAACTGATACTGAGTGAAATGAGCAGAACCAGGAGATCATTATATACCTCAACAACGATACTGTTTGAGGATGTATTCTGATGGAAGTGGACCTCTTTGATAAAGAGAGCCTTAATTGATCAAAGATGGACAGAAGCAGCTACACCCAGAGAAAGAACACTGGTAAATGAATATAAACTGCTTGCATTTTTGTTTTTCTTCCCGGGTTATTTATACCTTCTGAATTCAATTCTCTATGTGTAACAAGAAAACTGTTCGGTTCTGCACACATATATTGTATCTAGGATATACTGCAACCCATTCAACATGTAAAGGACTGCTTGCCATCTGGGGGAAGGGGTGGAGGGACGGAGGGGAAAAATCGGAACAGAAGTGAATGCAAGGGATAATGCTGTAAAAAATTACCCTGGCATGCGTTCTATCAATAAAAATTTATTTAAAAAAAAGATTCAAGATTTTAATACACAAGAACAAAATACAAAATCTAATATAATTAAGTGAAATACTGTCAAAAGAAATGATTTGCACTTGGATTCACAGATTTATCTGCCTAAGTATATATTGAAAGAACTACTGATAATATCAAATTCTCCTTTAAAAATCCAAACACTTACAGGATTTTCCTCCTTTACAAGCAAATTGCAACTTAATATTGTAATGCAACAACCAAAGGAAAACAAAATCCTAGGCTGAATTTATAGAATCAAAATGTCCAGAGAATGATATAAAATTGTATTATGAATTTAATAATCATTATTATGTTCTAGTTTATTATATTATTATATATTAAATTATTATATTATTTAATTATTATAGGTTATTATATTATTATATATTAAATTATATATATTATAAATTATAATATATTATATTATATATTAAGAGGATTTTTTCATTTGATGATAACATAAATTTCAAGAGTTAGATATATTTAGTGTTTGTATTTTTTAAATTTAGGATATTGAGACAAACAAGAAGTTAGGTACCTTGCACAGGGCCACAGAAATTGTATCTGAGACTGGATTTGAATTAAGGTTTTTCTACCTCCAAACTTTGTGTTCTGTGAATATGTGAAAAAAAAATGACAAGTCTGCATTTTACTATTTCTAGAATTCTTCACCAGAATATGAAATTCAAGTGAAAGTTATTTTACTGATCTATCAATATTTAATCAAAGTCAATTTAAAAAAAAATTCTGTCACATGCTATTTTTAGCATATCTACATATTTCCTAGCACAATAGTAATAGGAAACATATTACTTTCAACAATGCTTTTGCTTTATTTGGACATATATCTATTAATATTGTTTCCAAATTTAAAAATATCCCCAATACATTCTATATTTTCCCATTGTTTTGGATTCTTTTCTGAAATCAACATTTTAAAAATGATGAATTCAGTATTGAAAGAAATCAAAAAGGATCTCCTGATTAACCTTATTTTTAAAATGAGAAAGATTAGGCCCAAATACAGATCAGGCTACATCTAGATTACTATTTCTAAATTGATCATCAGCAGTAGAAGATTTTTTTATCTTAGTCTAAGAAGTGAAAGATTATTGAACTCTCACATCATCAGACTCCATCCAAAGTCCAATTCTTAAATCCAGAGTTTGGGGGCTTATCCAGAAAAGGTTTTCTAATCTAGAGAAACCTACTTAACATGTTCTGTTGGCATATTCTTTGGCAACAGAGTCATATCTATATAATAATGAAGTGTTGATGAAAAGACTTGTCAATAACTTTCTTCTACTGCTGATGATCAATTTAGAAATAGTAATCTAGATGTAGCCTGATCTGTATTTGGGCCTAATCTTTCTCATTTTAAAAATAAGGTTAATCAGGAGATCCTTTTTGATTTCTTTCAATACTGAATTCATTATTTTTAAAATGTTGATTTCAGAAAAGAATCCAAAACAATGGGAAAATATAGAATGTATTGGGGATATTTTTAAATTTGGAAACAATATTAATAGATATATGTCCAAATAAAGCAAAAGCATTGTTGAAAGTAATATGTTTCCTATTACTATTGTGCTAGGAAATATGTAGATATGCTAAAAATAGCATGTGACAGAATTTTTTTTTTAAATTGACTTTGATTAAATATTGATAGATCAGTAAAATAACTTTCACTTGAATTTCATATTCTGGTGAAGAATTCTAGAAATAGTAAAATGCAGACTTGTCATTTTTTAAATAAAAGTCATCATATAAGTATAGAAAACCAAAAGAAAATGACCAGATATTTGGTGGGTAGAGCACAAAAGAGTTCCAAAATTAATCAACATAACAGGAAAAGTGAAATTTAACCCCAGGGACTTTTCATTTTCAAACTGAGTGTTAATTCTAGTTATGAATTTGATTTTTACCTCCTATGTTCCATCCGTCATTTTTTGCTGCTCCTGGATTTTTTTTTTTAATATTGTGAATATTTTATCTATACATTGTTTTGAATTGAGAACTATTAAATAATTGCTTCTTTTTTCATGAGTACTATATATGTGTGTGTGTGTATATATATATATATATGTAATATATATATATATAAACTGAAATGTTTGTGAATATCATGAAATAATTTATAGATATAATAAGAAAATTGTTCTCTATAAGGAGACAATATTTAACATAGATGGAAAATAAATATTTCTGAAAAACCAACAGAATTGAGAAGCAAATATATATATAATTAAATTGTATTGATTACATAAACATTCTTTTTAAAAGGAATTCATATTTACCTTAATCCTTAGGGCTGGGGTTGGGGTGGGGGGAGGGAATTAACAAATACGAGAATCAATGTGCAAGTAAACACTAACATTAGTGATCTGCCTGTATGCAATAATAAGATTTTCTGTCAAAAGAAGTCTTGAGATCTAATGGAATTTTGAAAGTAACTGTAAGAAGCCAGCATTAGAAAACAAGAATACCACTGACTCTCTTGGGAGAGGTTGGGGAGAGCAGTCTTAATAAAAAGAAACATAGCTTTGACTGAAGGAAAATAAAGTGAGTTTGTGTTATTTTACACTGATTTCTAAAGCACTGATATTTTTTAGGCATCTCCCTTGAGAAGAAAGCCAAGGCAATTGATAACAAATTCTATCTTCTCTGAGCTGGGGGAAAAATAATATAGCTTCATTTGATGGATCACTCAATACCATCTAGTATTTGAATGAAAGTGCTAACACTTACTGTCCCTTGGGTTCTCTCCCTCCTCTTCCTCCATCTCCTCCTCCTCTTATTCTTCCTCATCATTATTTTCCTCTTCCTTCTCCTCCTCCTTCTTTTTGTTATTGCTATGTGATTTGGTTTTCATTTTTGACTTCAAAGAAATATAGATGAAAAAGAGAGACCACAATAGATTATGCTAGTATACTTTGTAAATGAACTCTCTATGAAAACATATCCTTTGTATAAAAAGCATATCTAATATTCCAGTTATAATAGATTCTGAGGCTAAGAGACTGTTTGAAATTCTGTGGTAGAGAAGATGCATTCTTTCTTCATTATGTATTTATTCTAATTATGGATAATCTGACATTTCTAAAAATAAAGGTATTGACATTAGAGTCTGAGGATCTTTGACTATCTTCCTCCAAAGATTATGTTAGATAGTTAATATCCCTAGCCAGTTATAAACTCCAGCTAGAAGTATGGTTTCCAAAAAACAGAACTCTTTGCCAATATTTTGTATACTCATAAACTCTACTGCCACAATGCTCCTCCATGCAAAAGCCTTTTCTTCCCTAAGAATTCTCCAGGATAGTTTACTGACAAGTTGGTAACTAATCCCTCTGGATTAAAGGACTCTTATCTCAGTCAATATTCAGTTGGGGGCAGTAAGAAGGTGGAAGAAAGAAAAAAAAATGAATGCTTGGTAATTTTTTTAATTGACATTGAATTTAAAAAATAATCATATATATCACTAATAATTCATAACCACTTCTTCATCATATCTCTCCTGCCTTCAAACAACAATGTGTTTCAGTAATTTACAAAGTTCCTCTAGAACAAATAACAGGGAGATGTATCTCCTACTAAGTTATATTAAATCCTGAATCCATTTGCATTCTAATCTTAAATGTTAAAAAAGCTACAATATTTACATACATTCCAGAAAAGAATTGATTGGGCAACTTAAAATTGGATGTATACTAATCTCTGATTATATGGAATATGAATCAAATTTAGTTATATATCACAAAAATATTTAATTGGATTACACTTGCATTTACAATGCTTCATAATAACTAAACATCATAATGCAAATGATTAATCCCTTAAAGTTGTTGTATTACTCAAATTCCAACTGCATATTTCCATTGTGTTAGAACCAATTATCCTCATTTTCATAATTATAATTTTGAATATTATAGATTTTAATAGAAACAAACACTTCACAAAATTTGTTTCTTGAACTAATGGGGATCTAAATAAACTTTGCCTACTAGTATATACTATAATGAAGATTTCTCTGTATTTCATTCAAACAAGCAAAGAATGTAACATATCATACTGACTCAAATGTTTAGGTGATTTCGTGACTTGTAAATAAATATGATCATAAGTCTATGATGAAGACAAAGTTATCATATTATTTGCTTTGATGGATGAGAAAGCTGAAGCCCACTTATATAAAGAAACATACTAAAGATGGAATATTTAGCAACCATCAGATTTAATATTTGAGCCCATTTCATAAGACCTTAAGTTTAATGTCATTATTTCTGTTGCTGCATTGTCTCCAATGGTTCCTATTACAGCTGTTTGTAAACGTCCCACAAAATCTGCAAAAGGTTCATTGGGACCTTGCTCTATTTTTGTGAAAGCATTATTTCCATCTTTCTGTCCAGGGAGAGAATTCCAAGCTTTTATTGCAGCCTTAGAAATTTGCTCATACACTGTTATGGGATAATAAATCTGTTCTGAACTCTCTGCATACTGACCTTCACCAGCTAGTTGGTCAAAAGCAACTTGTACAATAGCTCCTGTTTGCCTATTGCGTTGGGCTTGAATCCTACATAATTCATGAAACTCCGAAAGCCACAATAAATTTTGTCCGGTTCTAGACAAGTTTTCACTATGGATTTCCAGTCATTCGGGGTTAAGATTTCATAAGACAAATTATCCAGTAACATCTTCACATAAGATGATGTAGCCCCATAAATAGTGCAACCCTTTTTCAAATCTTTAATTTTTCCCAAATTAAAAGGAGTGTATCTTCTCTCTTTTTGACCTGAGGAGTTGAGCTCTTCAATCACAGGATATGCATTTATAAAATCAGATATATCTTCTCCTTCATTTTTTGCTTTAATTAATGCCTTTTCTAATCTTGTCAAATTCTGCTTTACAGGAGAAGTTGACTGTGTTTCTGTCTCTCTCCCTCCCCCTTGTTCCACCCATGAACGGTTAATTGCGGGGGGAGGGTCATGAGATGTGGAATCACTTAATTCCTCCTGCTGTGAAGTATCATACTCAGAATTGTAATTAACTCCATTCTCATCTGATTCGTCCTCCTTTTCACCTAGTAAAGTTGGCATTTCTTCCTCCTGTACTTTCCTTTTCATCATTCTATCACTTAAATAACTTCTTATAGCCAATTGCATTACATTATATGTATTAATTATTGAGTTAGGCCCATTTTTATCATAGAATTGACAAAGATCCTCTCCAACCAATTTCCATTCATTTAGATCTAATTCCTTATCAAGAGAGAAACAAGGACATATGTCCTTTACAGTTTGTAAAAGTTCAGTGATTTGCTGTAAACTTATAATTAAACCTTGGCTTTCCATAATTTTGACAATGCTCTCTAAACATTTTCCTTGAACAGAAACAGACTGTTTTCTAAATATCTGTCCCATCTTAGCTGAAATTCTACTTTAACTCTTCTAACAAAATTTCTTTGTTGCACTCACCCTAATTTCTGGGTTGAAGTTTTTTCCACTGGATCAGGATCAGAGGCTTTTCCACTTGAATCAGGATCGGAGCTTTTCCACTTGAATCAGGATCGGAGCTTTTCCACTGAAATCCACTGAGGGGTCTGTTAGTCCCACGTTCAGGGCGCCAAAATGTGGTGATCTTTTTCTTCTCAAAACACAGCCTGGTGATAAGAGTTCAGATCTTTTATTGTTTCCAATATAGCCCGGTTAGCTTAGAGGCCTATCTCTCTGCTTGGTTCCAAGAGCTCTCTCCAAATGTCTTTAAATCCAAAGGTCTGGTCCTTCAGCCTCTGCCTCTGCTGTCTTCAGTCCCCAGCCAGCTCCAGTCTTCATGTCATTCTGGTGAAATCTCGACTTGTAGCGTCTTCCTCTCTCCAGAACACTTCTGCCACCAGCCAGCCAAGTGGAAAATATTCTGCCTTGCCTCGGAGAGAGGGCTTCTGGCGTAACTCTACTGAAATCCCGACTTGTAGCGTTTTCACTCTCTCCAGCCCTCTCCGACTGGCCCATTGGCCTATTTATGCTCCTTCCAGAGAGAGGGATTATGGGTAGTTCTACTTAGTACCTTGTTTCAGGTTCTGCCCAAAACATCTTCTTGTAAGATTAGATCAACTCTAATTACTTAGCAGTTAGTAAGGATTCCAACAGTATTGATTACATAAACATTCTTTTTAAAAGGAATTCATATTTACCTTAATCCTTAGGGCTGGGGTGGGGGTGGGGGGAGGGAATTAACAAATACGAGAATCAATGTGCAAGTAAACACTAACATTAGTGATCTGCCTGTATGCAATAATAAGATTTTCTGTCAAAAGAAGTCTTGAGATCTAATGGAATTTTGAAAGTAACTGTAAGAAGCCAGCATTAGAAAACAAGAATACCACTGACTCTCCTGGGAGAGGTTGGGGAGAGCAGTCTTAATAAAAAGAAACATAGCTGTGACTGAAGGAAAATAAAGTGAGTTTGTGTTATTTTACACTGATTTCTAAAGCACTGATATTTTTTAGGCATCTCCCTTGAGAAGAAAGCCAAGGCAATTGATAACAAATTCTATCTTCTCTGAGCTGGGGGAAAAATAATATAGCTTCATTTGATGGATCACTCAATACCATCTAGTATTTGAATGAAAGTGCTAACACTTACTGTCCCTTGGGTTCTCTCCCTCCTCTTCCTCTATCTCCTCCTCCTCTTATTCTTCCTCATCATTATTTTCCTCTTCCTTCTCCTCCTCCTTCTTTTTGTTATTGCTATGTGATTTGGTTTTCATTTTTGACTTCAAAGAAATATAGATGAAAAAGGGAGACCCCAATAGATTATGCTAGTATACTTTGTAAATGAACTCTCTATGAAAACATATCCTTTGTATAAAAAGCATATCTAATATTCCAGTTATAATAGATTCTGAGGCTAAGAGACTGTTTGAAATTCTGTGGTAGAGAAGATACATTCTTTCTTCATTATGTATTTATTCTAATTATGGATAATCTGACATTTCTAAAAATAAAGGTGTTGACATTAGAGTCTGAGGATCTTTGACTATCTTCCTCCAAAGATTATATTAGATAGTTAATATCCCTAGCCAGTTATAAACTCCAGCTAGAAGTATGGTTTCCAAAAAACAGAACTCTTTGCCAATATTTTGTATACTCATAAACTCTACTGCCACAATGCTCCTCCATGCAAAAGCCTTTTCTTCCCTAAGAATTCTCCAGGATAGTTTACTGACAAGTTGGTAACTAATCCCTCTGGATTAAAGGACTCTTATCTCAGTCAATATTCAGTTGGGGGCAGTAAGAAGGTGGAAGAAAGAAAAAAAAAAATGAATGCTTGGTAATTTTTTTAATTGACATTGAATTTAAAAAATAATCATATATATCACTAATAATTCATAACCACTTCTTCATCATATCTCTCCTGCCTTCAAACAACAATGTGTTTCAGTAATTTACAAAGTTCCTCTAGAACAAATAACAGGGAGATGTATCTCCTACTAAGTTATATTAAATCCTGAATCCATTTGCATTCTAATCTTAAATGTTAAAAAAGCTACAATATTTACATACATTCCAGAAAAGAATTGATTGGGCAACTTAAAATTGGATGTATACTAATCTCTGATTATATGGAATATGAATCAAATTTAGTTATATATCACAAAAATATTTAATTGGATTACACTTGCATTTACAATGCTTCAGAATAACTAAACATCATAATGTAAATGATTAATCCCTTAAAGTTGTTGCATTACTCAAATTCCAACTGCATATTTCCATTGTGTTAGAACCAATTATCCTCATTTTCATAATTATAATTTTGAATATTATAGATTTTAATAGAAACAAACACTTCACAAAATTTGTTTCTTGAACCAATGGGGATCTAAATAAACTTTGCCTACTAGTATATACTATAATGAAGATTTCTCTGTATTTCATTCAAACAAGCAAAGAATGTAACATATCATACTGACTCAAATGTTTAGGTGATTTCGTGACTTGTAAATAAATATGATCATAAGTCTATGATGAAGACAAAGTTATCATATTATTTGCTTTGATGGATGAGAAAGCTGAAGCCCACTTATATAAAGAAACATACTAAAGATGGAATATCTAGCAACCATCAGATTTAATATTTGAGCCCATTTCATAAGACCCTAAGTTTAATGTCTTTATTTAGCCTGCCATTCCTGTTACACCATTTTATATATAAAATTATTAACCTAACCTCAAATAAAATAAATCAAAGCTCTATTAAATGCATTTGTGTACTTTGTATTATTCTAGCAGCTGAAACTGCTATATGAAAAATGTGGTGTTCTTTTTCTTCTAAAATAAGTAGAATAGTTCTCTCTGGGGGAGAGGGTAGGTTTCTTAGAGAGATTTTCAGAGGCAGCCTTAGTTTCAGTTCAAAGTAATAATCACTTCAAATGCAGCCAGGAGTTAAAATCCAGTCCTTTATTGCGTCCTTCAAAGTCTTGAGCTTCAGCCCCTAGCTCCTTCCGAATGTCTCCAGCCAGCACAAAAGTGGAATATGGAATGAATCTGTCTCTGCCTCCGAGAGTGGGCTTCTGTGTCTGGCCCCGAGAGCTTCTTGCTTATATGTTGTACACTGAGTACACATACATACATAGGTATGTGTATATTATCTCATTTATAATCTCCATCATTGTAGGCAAAGGGGACATACAAAGATAATTATGAAAAAGGGACCATTTGTTAAATATAAAAAAAAAAAAAAAGTTTTTTTTTTGTTTTTTTCTATAAAAAATCTGAGGGAGCAGAGATTTCCTATAGGAAGAGATATCTGGAAAAGTTTCATACATGAAAAGGCACTTGAGTTGAATTTGGAAAAAAGAAACGTCAGAGATCTTTAACATATGAATATTGGAGGGAAGTCCCTTCAACATTGCAGGAATATAACAAATGAGTCAATGTCAACAAATAGGTGAAGAATAAATAAGAATTGGGGACAGAGAATGGCAAAATTTCACTGCAATGTACAATATAAGAAATAATAATATAAGCCAATATATCAGCAACAGTTTATTTAGTTCGTGACACTGTTCCCCTCCCTGAGAAAAAAAAATGGGAAAAATATTTTAAAATCAAAATTATATATTCTATTAGAGAAAACAGCAGCTGAAAAATTATTTTTCAGAATACGTCCATATATGTATTCTTCCCAGGTTGTAGATTGAATTAGTATATTGGTTTCTTTAGCAAGAAATGCAGAATTTCAGAAGAGACATTTTAATATCAGAAAAATGTTGCAGAATGAAGTGGTGGTGTTGCAACTAAAAGATTTTGGAGGATTATAAGTTAGAACTTTGAAGCATATTATAATAGTAGGCTACAGAAGCAGTGATGACTTTAAATACTAACATTTTTAGTGTTCTTAGCTTTTAAAATTATAAGAATTATTATATTTTATCTTGAAAACAATCCTGAGAATCTTATGCTATGATCCACATTTTTATAATTGAGTAAACTGAAGCAGAGATTAATTGACTTGCCTAAATCACATAAGTAATAAGGATCTAAAGCTAGATTTGAATTAAAACGTCCTGTTTCTAGTTTTAGCACTCTATTTACTATACTGAAATCAAATTAGCAAATATTTGACTCAATAAAAGTGGAAATAAGTGGACCAAAGGTGTCTTTGAGGTTACAAGGTAACATTGTAGGGCAGATTATGGTAATACAAATTTAAATAAGTTACAAGAAGGGAAATTTATGTAAAGAATAGGATGAATTTAGATTTTGGTATATTGTTTGTATGATAATTGGAAATCTTTGTTCAAGGAAGAATACTCAATATATAAAATTGGACATTTGATGAGATATGTAATTTTACTTACATAGTTTTTAATCATATCACTTCTAGCTTTGAAAATGATCTAATCACAAGTTTTAATTACAGAAATTGAAGAAGATAAAATCATCAAAAGATATAAAGAAAGAAGAGAAGAGAATTAAGGAAATAATCTTTAGGTGAATCTGCTATAATATCCTTATTTATCTTAAAGGCATCATCATCCTTCCAGTGTTTCAAATTCATAATTTGGTGTTATGTTAAAATCCTCATTCCTCTTTACATATATAATTAGTTGTCATGTCTCATCTATTATCCTTTCAACTTACACAGATGCCACCTCAGTTCAGACCTTCATTAAACTCTCACATTATTTATTGCAATACCCTCTTAATTAGTCTACTAGCCTCAAGTTTCTCCATTTGATGTCTTAAGTACAGATATGAACATGTTGGTCACCTATTCCACCAAATTCATTAACTTTCATTTGACTTTTGGATTGCCATTCATATTTTATCTCTTCTCTCTGTCCCTTTGCACTTGGTAGTCCTCTCCTTGTCTTCACCTCATAGAGTACTATTAATCTTTTAAAGTGAAACTAAGAAAACAGACTATTCCTAATCCTTCTACTTGGTAATGCTTTCCAAATCACACAACTTTATATTTAACTAATTTGCTCACTTATTTACTCACTGTACACTGTATTTTTGTGCCATAATTGCATATATATTTATAAATGTATATGGGCACATTTTATATCATATAAATATGTTTCTTTATGCATACATACATTTAGACATTTGACTATGTATCCATATATGCATACACACACACACACACACACACATACACACACACACACACACACACACACACACACACACACATATATATATATATATAGCACTTATATTTCCCTATTAGAAAGCAAACTGAGTAAAAATGTGAAAGTAAAGATTGTTCCATTCCTTGGACATATGTTTCACAGTACTGGACATAAAACCTGGAACATAATAAAAGCTAGATGATTTTTAATTGATTGACTAAATTAATAACTTGAAATATAGTCAATTCCATGATTTATTGCTGTCTTGCTGTAATAATTGTTGTTCTAGTATTTTTAGTAATTTCTTTTGGATTGCTTTTTATCATCAAAATCATTAGAAATGTCATATATTCTATGACCTCCTTTGTTCAAACTAATTTCTTATCTTTCCCTTTTTCTTTTCTTCTTTTTTTTATTCTCTTCATACTTTATTTTCATCCATCTGCTCAGCATCTTTGACTTGATGAAAATAATCATGCACTGTAATAAGGAGAATTGGGAGAAACAAGACATTTTATCTTAAGCCAGTCAAACCACAATCAAAACAAATTTACTTAGAATATATTTCTGAGATTCACAAATTCAGAGCTAATAGTTAATATAACCAGTTATCTCATTTGGTAGATGAGGAAAAGAGTGGTTAAAATGACTTGCCCAAAGGCATATAAACATGGCTGGTATTTGAATTCAAGTCCTCTAATTACAAATCTATCTCCACTGTGTCATATTTTCTTTAACTTAGTTTTACTTAAAAGTTATAAAGAAAATTTGTATAATAATTGCCTCTTTACAATTGATTTAAACATCTTAAACTATACTACTAGTACTATCAGGCGGGAGAAGGGGGAAGTCATTCTTTATTGGTAATATCTCTACTCCTTTATATTAAGGGATACCTGAAAAGAGTTTTCATTATAGCACATAAGTTTTGCTTCTTTAATAAGGGGAAAATGTCTTCTTGGAAATGCCATATAGTGATTTTACAATTGCTATGCAGAAGATCAGATAAAGGGCAGAGATTCACACCTATCTTAATATATCTATTGATAGGTTAAGTTTTTAATAATTCACTTTATGTCAAGAAAAAAAAATAAAAGAATCAAAATTAGTTTCATTAAATTTAAATATTTTTAAGGATTCTTTTAGTAAACCTCCAGGCCTTAGCTGTACCAGATCTAAAATTATATTATAAAGCAACAGTTATCAAAACCATTGGGTATTGGCTAAGAAATAGACTAATTTATCAGTGGAATAGGTTAGGTTCATAGGACAAAACAGAAAAATAACTTTAATACTGTAGTGTTTGAGACACCCAAAGACCCCAGATTTTGGGATAAGAACTCACTGTTTGACAAAAATTGCTGGAAAAATTGGAAACTAATATGGCAGAAACTAGGCATAGCCCCACACTTAACACCATATACCAAGATAAGGTCAAAATGGGTTCATCACCTAGGCATAAAGAATGAGATTATAAATAAATTAGAGGAACATAGGATAGTCTATCTCTCAGACTTGTAGAAGAAAAAGGAATTTATGACCAAAGAAGAACTAGAAATCATTACTAATCACAAAATAAAAAAATTTGATTATTTCAAACTGAAAAGTTAATCTCAATTTTAAAGAAAGTCCTGTTCAAGTTCTAACTATAAAGATAAACTTTGGAATAAATTTTTATTAATTAGGGATAAATTAACAAAATATCACTATTAATGACTTTAAAATGTGATCATGCATAAGTACATATATGTTGATTATTGCCAAGAGAGTAAGATATATTTTGTTTCAATATTTTTATTATATAGAGCTTTTAAAGTACATACACATTATTTGTCTTATTTTGATATAATGCTTTAAAGTTATTACAATATTTTAAAATTCCCAACATGAAAATATGCATGGCTGCCTCTACGTTGGCCAATTTTCCATGAAGGATGTCTTATGCAGAGCACTCTTCTAGGTATTATAGAGAAACAGATACAATCTATTTACTTACCTTAAAAAGTTTATAAATGAATGAAAAACTGGTGGAATAAATGGAAATATAAATAACTCATTTCTCTATACCTATGATTTAGTTATGAAAAAACATTTCTCGTACTTAATACTTAAGTACTAAGTACATAGTACTTAAAGCACATTCTATTTTCCTAGATACAAATGTATACTTTGTTGAAAGATGTCCCAGATGTTAGGAGAACAAGAGAAGAAGCCCTTTAGGTAAAAACAATCTTGAGAATGTGATCTAGGAAAATAGAATTGTATCTAGAGGAAGAAGAAAGCTGGATGAAGGAGGATTTACAGGGACTGATATCATAGATATTTTCCTAAGGAACAAAGGAGACAATTACAAAGTATTTATGAAACCAAGGAGAAGAGTATTTGGGATGTGCTAATCCTTTCTGAATACTTTATACACACCTTGGAATATAGTAGGAACTTAATAAAATGAATATTGATATATTTGTCTTTGTTATTAGAGAGAATTCAATTACATACATTCTTTGACTTGAATTGTGATAACTCATGATATTCTGTGAAACTTATCAAAAAAACAAAATTTCAAAAGAAGATAGAAATAAACATATTTAGACTGCTGTTAGGTATGGCATTGAAGAAATGTTTAAAAATAGAATAAGGAAGACACAAACTGTTGAGTAAAATTTTTAAGATTGTAGTATATAGTACACTGATTTTTACTATCTTCTACCTTCTTACACATGAAAACATGGTAAACAAAAATGGAGGTGAAAATCTCCAAATGACATTATATAGCTTCCTGCATTGTGGGACTTTCAACAAATAGACAACTATTAAATATTATCAGAAAATCAGATCTATAATATCAAATAAATAGGGAATTTACTCTGCTAGATAATTGTGAAGCATGTTATTTTTATATTTATTTAATTAAATTTAAATTTACTTAAAACAAAATACAAAAGAAGGGGGAAAAGTATAAAAAAAGATAGAAAAATGGGGAAAATGTTATGGGCCAAGTAAAATATCCGAGAGGATTCAAATTTTGTAACAATCAATTTCTATTTCAAGAAATCACACATAATAATAGAAAACATATTTATGACTGCCTACTTTTTCTTTGCTTTTTTATAAGACATTCTTTGTCCTATGCTCTGCAATTTTAACTTTATTCTTTTTTCTATCTTATTCTTTTATTTTTGCTATTATCATTATTAGAATATGTTTTATAAGAAGAATCAGGAGTTGAATATATCAGAAAAAAGTAGGATAAATAATTACTGATCTCAGAGTCATAATTAAATATTCAATCAAGGTATTAATCTACATTATATGTTATAATATTGTTTTAAATGTATATCTACATATAAGTGAATTTATGCTTCTATATGTGTGATGGACTGAGGCTTGAGTTGATGCACTGAGGTCCCAAGCATGTGAGGCTAAATAGTAATTGGATCATACTCTATTAATATATATGCTTGGAGAAAGAATGGCCCCCACCCACTCTTTGTGGCCACTCTTTGTGCAAGTATATATATATATATATATATATATATATATATATATATATATATATTAATAAAGTATGGTCCAATTACTATTTAGCCTCACGTGCTTGGGACCTCAGTGCATCAACTCAAGCCTCAGCCCATTACATATATGTGTATGCATGTAGGTGTATATATGAGTGTATATAAATATATGTATCTGCAAATGTGAATATACTTGTATTTAACTATAGTCTGGTTGGGGAAGTTGGTGGAATGAAAGTGGGGAGAATAAAGTAAAAACCACACACAGTTGATTAGAAAAAGGCAAATTAAGACAACAATATAGTTTCACTTCATTCTTCTCAGATAGGCTAAAATGACAGCAAAAGATAATGATAAATGTTTGGATGGAATATGGGAAAATTGGGAAACTAATGCATTGTTGGTATTTTTGTGAAATGATCCAAACATTATGGAAAGCAATTTGGAATTATGTCCAAAGGGCTATAAAACTGTGCATACCTTTTGATGTAGCAGTGCCACTACTGGATTATATCCCAAAGAGATCATAAAATAAGAGTAAGAATCCACATGTGCAAAAATCTTTGTAGCAACTCTTTTTATAGAGGCAAGGAATTGGAAATTGAGTGGAATTCCATCAGCTGAAAAAGGACTGAACAAGTTAAGGCATGTGACTGTAATGGAATAGTATTATTCTCTAAGAAATGATGAGCATTATCATTTCAGAAAGGATGGAAGGAGTTACATGAATTGATGCTGAATGAAGTGAGCAGAACCAAGACAATGTTATACTCAGTAAGAACAAAATTATGTGATGATCGATATATTGGTTCTTTCTAGCAATGCAGTGACTCAACATCATTCCAATAGACTTGAGATAGAAAATGTCATCTGCATTCAGAGAAAGAAATGTGGAGAATGATTAGGGATCAAAATATAATATTTTTATCTTTCTTTTTCACTTTTTCTTTTTTGAGTCTCTTTACCCCACTTTCGGTCTGATTTTTCTTATACAATAAGACAAATATGGAAATATGTTTAAAAGGATTGTACATGTTTAATCCATATCACATTGCTTGTTCTCTTGGGGGAAAGAGGTAATGAAGTAAGGCAGAAAAATTTGGATCACAAAATCTTAGAAAAATCAATATTGAAACTATATTTATATATATTTGGAAAAATGAAATGTCATTGAGGGAAAAAAAATTAAAATACCTAAGCAAACAAAAGATGGACAATCATGAATATAATCTCTTTTCTTATTATGCATGTTTATTGATATGGAAATTTATGATTTCATATTATGAATCCGTTCTCATATTTTGTTAAGGACATGAATTTTTTTTTGTTTTTATTTTCCTTTTCTGTATGTCTTTTTATTATTTTATATATAGTTTTAAATAAATATAAAATTATCATACATTACTTATAATTATCTATAAATATATGCAAATTGTATATGTTTTAGAGGAGATATATCTTGGAATACAAGTTGAAAAGAAATACCCTATATATTATGGAGGGAAGCTGAAGTAGTTCATTGGATAGAATACTCGGATTAGAGTCAACAAGCTAATTCTAGAGCTTTCTAAATAAAGTTCCTAGTTATTCAAAACAGTTTGGCCTAATTTTAAAATTAGAAAAAAATAAATGAAGAATTCTTATTGTCCAGGATTTAATAGTTGCATAATACATAAATGATTGTATAGAGTATGTAAATCAACATATAAACTAATGAGCAAAGTTTATTACTTGCAATTTTCCAAACACTGGGGTAGGCATTAGTGATAAAAGGATAACAAGTATAGTTATTGACGTCCAGAAATTCTATTTCTTTTATTTTTTTTTCCTTTGTTATTTCTTTTACTTTGAGGGACCTAGGTCTAATAGTTGAATAGTTGGGTTAAAAGGTAGGTATGTTAGAGTAATTTTTATGACATTTTTCCAAAGGGTTTTATAGAATGACAAGACTGATTTATATCTTCACCAACAGTAAATTAGCGTATCTTTTCCAGAGCATCTCCAAAATTTATTCTTTTCCTCTTGTCTTTTTTTTTATGGATGTAAAATAAAACTTATTTTTCTTTTTTATCTATTTACAATTTACAATATTATATATGTTTCTTGATAATTTTGAGTTCTCCCTTTTTAAATTATTCACATATTTTGACTAATTCTCATTTGGAGCATGTCTCTGTCTTCAAAATTCAAATTGCTTCTTAATATATCTTGATTATGAGACTTAGAGAAATTTGGTGCAAATATTTCCCAATTCCTTTTTTTCTTAATTTTGGAGTTATACTTTTTCAATTCCAAAATATTTTCTTTTATTCCTATGGAATGGGATGGCTCTTCCATTCACATATAGTTCCTGCCATCAAAGAGTTAACTTTTTTCTCAATCTTAGTAAAAAGATCAACAATATAGTTGCTTTATACAAATAGTGCTTTATAAAAGGCATTTTAAACTTAGTAGAATATGCCAAAAATAACACTTGAGTCACTCAGAATTCCTGAAACCAACATTATTTACATGTTATATTGAGCCTTAAAGAAAGATTTAGTTGAAGAATATTAAATTTAAAGATAAAATCTCCATTTATAAAACTGAACTTGATCTAAGGTTGTTTCTTGATTACTGGGAGTCAACCTTGACACCTTTTTATAATCAACATAGATGTTATTTCTTCCGTGTGACAGATTGTATACTATAATTGCATATGACTTAATGAACATTCCATATGATTACTTCCTGACCTCTAAATAGATTAACCTTCCAGGCCAGCTGGATATTTCAGAAAAAGCTTAATGAAGTTCTGGCATTTTATTGTTGACAGTTATGATTCAGTCCTTGACTATATTTAAAACTGGGTATTTTGATTTTATTTTCTCTTAGTATATAACAGAAACTCTACTCAGATATAGTCAAAACAAAGGAAAATAATGCATGTGCTTCATTATTTCTTGCTTGATTTTTTATTTTAAGTCTGTGGAGCTTTGTGTCAAACTCTAAAGTCAATAAAAATATGGATTGAGAGATAGGAAGGTTATTAGTAATAATCTAGTCTAGATAATCCATTTTCAGATGAGGACACTGAGATCTTTATAAAATAAATTAGTTGACCATTGTTCCAAAGGCAAGTGACAGGGGTGGGATTTGAATTTCTATTTCCAAATTGGCACAGCACATTGAGATTAAAATCAGGAAGTCTCATCATGAGTTCAGTTCTATCTCAGAGACTTACTAGCATTGTAACTTTAGCCAAGTCACTTAACCCTGTCTGTCTCAGTTCTTCATTAATAAAAATGAACAGAAGAATAAGAAATGGCAAGCCAGTCCAGGATCTTTGACAGGAAACTGCCCAAGATGGAGTCATGAAGTGTCAGACTTGACTGAAAAATAACCAAACAACAACAAAAATAAATTATACATAATTACATTATTAAAATTACATGCATATGAATTCTTTTAGGAATAGACTTTACAATTTATAAATTATAAAATTTGATTTTAGTTTCTAGTTTAACAGTATTAAAGACAATTTTTAAAAATTCAACTGGGCTAGATGGTTCTATTCTGTTTTTTCCAACTTCATTATATATCATTCCCACACTGAACATTATTATTCAGCCAAAATGTTTTTTTTTTTTCACTTTTCCTTTCACTGTTTCTTAGTTACATATTATTGTCGGTTAAATATTAAGTAATTGGATAAGTCTCTTAATTCTTACTAAAGTAAAGTCATCTATTTTTTGTGGTTAATTCCTTTGCATTAAAGAGATTGGTGGTTAGGTGAGGGAATATATATATATAACTATTAATATAACTTTAACATATAAATCTGCTACACTTGCAGGGTGAGTGTGTAGAATTATGCTTATATGGAAAATCATGTTAGACAGGTCTCAAAAAGTTGGTGAAAAAGACAGGAAAGAAATTAGTTTCATGTGGAAACATAAGATTGACATTGGCTAGACTAGTAAATAGCTAAGCATGATGTTTGCTAATGAGTCATAATGCTTATTCATAAAACTGTAATTGATGCTAATGAGGAAGGTAAGATCATCTGAAATTCATACTTAAGGCAATGGACAATCTGCATAGATTGGGGACTTTGCACTACTTCCTTTGCTACAGTAATATGATAACTCATGTCTTTTTAAGTATGGATATTCTGCCTTTCAGGAGCAAGGGAAAATAAATGTCCAACCTATATACTACCCTTTGAGCATATATTGATTAAGATTTCACAAATATGTTTTTGGAGATAATTTCTGCATGTGTGTCAGGTAACTCAATGAAACATCCTGACAAACTTCCCTTGCTATTACTCTGTTAGCTCAAAATTCTTTGACAGTTTATACTGTACAGTTACAGATTTAGTTTAATAAATCTCAGCAATTCATAACTCTGACTCTTCAAAGTTGTGAATAATGATATCACTGGTTAGTGTATTTGTTATAACAGATTTTTAAAAATCTAAATTGAAATAATAAGCAATAAAGAAATATCACTAAAGAGTTTCATTGGCAGTCTAAAAGTGAATAAAAGGCTATGAGCAGTATTGACAGTATCAGAGAATGATTTCTTCTTAGGGAAAGCAATGAATGGGAAATAGCTATATCTTTCGTATAGTGTGGTGATTTTCTTCTTTTAAAATATAATAGTTCTCTCTGGGAGAAAGCAGGTTTCTTGGGGAGGTTTTCTGGAGGCAGCCTTAGTATCAGTTGAAAGTAATAATCACCCAAAATGCAGCCAGGTGATAAAAGTTCAGATCTTTTATTATCTTCAATATAGCCTGGTTAGCTTTTCTTCAAGGCCTCTCTCTCTCCTTGGTTCTAAGAGTTTTTGCAGCTTTGTCCTTTGCTTCTGCCTCTGCCTCCAGCCAGCACCAAGGCAAAAGTTGTAATGAATCTTTCTTGCCTCTGAGAGAGGGCTTCTGGCTCTCCTAGAGTGCTCTGTGTCTGGCCCAGAGTGCTCCTCTCCAATCTAATTCAGCTGAACTCCCTCTAACCCAAAGTAACTAACTAAACTGGAGCTAAGGACCTCTTTATTGACTCCTCCTTCTGGAGGCACACCCAAGGAAGGAGTGAATTCACAAAGTTACAAAGTTTACTTTGTGAATTTCCCATACTTGTGAACTCCAATGAGTACTTGTGTGAACACAAGCATTGTATCAATTAGTTCTACATAGTACCTTGTTCCAGGTTCTGGCCCAAAACATCTCCTTGTAAGAGTAGATCAATAATCTATCGACTTCTAATGAGTTAGCAGTTTTTAAAGATTCCAACAGTATAGCCCCAGTACTGCAGGTCTCTCCCCTAATATTCTAAGTTGGGCCTGGCATTTAATTATCCCATTCTGGGTTTTTCTGGACAAAGATACTAAAATGGTTTTCCATTTCCTTCTCCAGTTCATTTTAAATGTGATATAACTGAGGCAATGACTTGCCAAGAGTTACATAGTTGCTAAGTATCTGAGGCTGCATTTGAACTCAAGAAAAGGAGTATTCCTGGTTCCAGGACTGGTACTATCCACTGTGTCACCCACTTTTCCCATCTGCATGCTTACTTTTCAATTTCATTAGTCTCAATCAAAAATGTATATGAACTCATAATCTCCACTGTTATGGAAAGACAATCTTTCTTGAGAACACCTGCTATTAAGTATGCACCATGTTACAGTCACTGTATTAGACATTTTGCAAATATCTCATTTGATTGTCATATCAGTCCTTGGGAAGGTGTGTAGGTGGTAATTATTATTCTTTTTATATAGTGAAAAACTGAAATAGACAGAAATCAAGTACCTTTTTCAGGATCACAAAACTAGTAAGTGTATAAGGTTGGATTTGAACTTGTCTCTCTTCCTGGAGACGTAAGACACTACCAACTGTATCACCTACCTTTCCCAAAGGAGAGTAATTTCATATCAGAGAAAAACATCATATTCCAAAATTGTGTTCAGTCCACCCTCCTTCTTTTGACATTAAAGAATTCTTTTGACTTGTTATCTGACTTTAATCAGTTCTGTCTTTACTGAATGAATTCTATTCAAATGTTATTTAAAAAAAATAATGTTCTGTCTTGGGTACAATATTTAGAGAGGGCCTTAGTTTACTGTTCCTATCATTTATTGGTTCCTTTCCCTTCTTTAGTATCTCTTTGGGGGATAAGCCCAATAGAAACTCTGCTGGATCAAAGGAGATGCACAGTTTGATAACTTTTTGAGCATAGTACCAAATTACTCTCCAGAATGGCTGGATGTGTTCACAATTCCACCAACAATGTATCAGTGTTCCTGTTTTCCCACATCCCCTCCAACATTCCACATTATCTTTCCCTGTCATTCTAGCCAACCTGACTAGTGTGTAGTGGTATCTCAGAGTTGTCTTAAATTGCATTTCTCTGATTAATAATGATTTGGAGCATATTTTCATATAGCTAGAAATAGTTTTAACTTGTCTGTTCATATACTTTGACCATTTATCAATTGGAGAATGGCTTGAGATTTTATAAATTAGAGTCAATTCTCTATATATTTTGGAAATGAGGCCTTTATCAGAAACTTTGACTGTAAAAATGTTTTCTCAGTTTATTGTTTCCCTTCTAATCTTGTCTGCATTAGTTTTGTTTGTACAAAAACTTTTCAATTTGATATAATCAAAATTTTCTATTTTGTGGTCAATAGTGATCTCTAGTTCTTATTTGGTCATAAATTCCTCCTTCTTCCACAGGTCTGAGAGGTAAACTATCCTATACTCCTCTAATTTATTTATAATCTCAGTCTTTATGCCTAGCCATTTTGACATTTTCTTGATGTATGGTGTTAAGTGTGGATCAAAGCCTAGTTTCTGCCATAATAATTTCCAATTTTCCCAGCAATTTTTGTCAAATAATGCATTCTTATCCCAAAAACTGGGGTCTTTGGGTTTGTCAAACACTAGATTATTAAAATTATTGGCTGTTTTGTCCTTTGAACCTAACCTATCCCATTGATCAACTAGATTATTTCTCAGCCAATACCAGATGGTTTTAGTAACTGCTGCTTTATAATATAATTTTAGATCTGGTACAGCTAGGCCACATTCATTTGATTTTTTTTCATTAATTCCCTTGAAATTCTTGACCTTTTGTTTTTCCATATGAACTTTGTTGTTATTTTTTCTAGGTCATCAAAATAGGTTTTTTGGCAGTCTGGGATAGTGCTAAATGAATAGATTAGTTTAGGTAGTATTGTCTTCTTTATTATATTTGCTCACCCAATCTAAGAGCATTTAATATTTTTCCAGTTGGTTAGATCAGACTTAATTTGTGTGGAAAGTGTTTTGTAGGTTTGCTTATAAAGTTTCTGATTTTCCCTTGGCAGATAGATTCCTAAATATTTTATACAATCAGTAGTTATTTTAAATGGAATTTCTCTTTGGAACTCTAACTGTTGGGTTTTGTTAGTGATACATAAGAATACTGATGACTTATGTGGGTTTATTTTGTATCCTGCAGCTTTGCTGAAGGTGTGGATTGTTTCTAATAACTTTTTAGTAGAATCTCTGGGGTTCCCTAAGTATACCATCATATCATCAGCAAAGAGTGATAATTTGGTTTCCTCATTGCTTATTCTTATTCCTTTAATCTCTTTCTCAACTCTTATTGCCAAAGCTAGCATTTCTAATACAATATTAAATAATAACAGGGATAATGGGCAACCTTGTTTCACTCCTGATCTTATTGGGAATGGTTGCAGTTTGTCCCCATTACATATGATGCTTACTGCTGGTTTTAAATAGATGCTACTGATTATTTTAAGGAAAAGTCCATTTATGTCTATACTCTCAAGTGTTTTCAATAGGAATGGATGTTGGATTTTATCAAATGCTTTTTCTGCATCTATTGAGATGATCATATGTTTTTGTTAATTTGGTTATTAATATGGGCAATTATACTGTTAGTTTTCCTAATATTGAACCAGCCTTGCATTCCTGGTATAAATCCTACTTGATCATAGTGCATTATCCTGGGGATAATTTTCTGTAGTCTTTTTGATAATATCTTATTTAAGATTTTAGCATTAATATTCATTAGGGAGATTGGTCTATAATTTTCTTTCTCTGTATTCAACTTACCTGGTTTAGGTATCAGTACCATGTCTGTGTCATAAAAGGAATTGGTAGGATTCCTTCATTCCCTATTTTTTTCAAATAGTTTATAAAGCATTGGGGCTAATTGTTCTTTGAATGTTTAGGAGAATTCACATTTAAATCCATCTGGTGTGGGGGATTTTTTTTTAAGGAGTTGATTAATAGCTTGTTCTGTTTCTTTTTCTGAAATGGGACTAGTCAAGCAATTTACTTCTTCCTCTGTTAATTTGGAAAGCCTATATTTTTGGAGGTAGTCATCCATTTTTGCTTAGGTGATCAAATTTATTGCCATAAAGTTGGGCAAAGTAACCCCTTATTATTTCTTTAATTTCCTCTTCATTGGTGGGAAGATCTCCCTTTTCATTTTTAACACTACTAATTTGATTTTCCTCTCTCCTTTTTCTAATCAGATTTACTAAAGGTTTATCAATTTTATAGTTTTTTTTCCAGAAAACCAACTCTTAGTTTTATTTATTAGTTCAATAATTTTTTTGTTTATTATTAATTTCTCCTTTTAATTTTAGAATTTCAAGTTTAGTAATTGATTGGGGGTTTTAAATTTGGTCTTTTTCTAGCTTTTTAAGTTGCAAACCCAATTCATTGATCTCGTCTTTCTCTATTTTATTCAAATATGCCTCTAAGGATATAAAATTTCCCCTTATTACCACTTTGGCTGCATCCCACAAGTTTTGGTATGATGTCTCACAGTTGTCATTACCTTGAGTGAAATTATTTATTGTGTCTACAATTTGCTGTTTCACCCAATCATTCTTTAAGATGTAATCATTTAGTTTCCAATTACTTTTTGTTGAATGTAGTTTTTATTTCATTGTCATCTGAAAAGAAAGCATTTACTATTTCTGCCTTTTTGCATTTAATTTTGAGGCCTTTATGTACTAATATATGGTCAATTTTTGTGTAGGTTCCATGAACTGCTGAGAAGAAAGTAAACTCCTTTCTGTCACCATTCAGTTTTCTCCAAAGATCTATCATACCTATTTTTTCTAATATTCTATTTACCTCTTTAATTTCTTTCTTATTTGTTTTGTGATTTGATTTATCTAAATATGACAGTGCAAGATTGAGATCTCCCGCTATTATAATTTTGCTGTCTTTCTTCTCGCAACTCTCTTAACTTCTCTTTTAGGAAGTTAGATGCTATACCACTTGGTGCATGTATGTTTAATATTGATATTACTTCATTGTCTATAGTACCCTTTAGCAAGATATAGTTTCCTTCCTTATCTCTTTTGAGCAAATCAATTTTTGCTTTTGCTTGATCTGAGATAAGGATGGCTACCCCTGTTTTTTTTTACTTCACCTGAAACATAATGGATTCTGCTCCAACCTTTTACCTTTATTTTGTATGTATCTCCCTGTTTTAAATGTGTTTCCTGTAAACAACATATTGTAGAGTTCTGACTTTTAATCCAGTCTGTTATCTGCCTCTACTTTATGTGAGAGTTCATCCCATTCACATATACTACTTCTGTATTTCCTGCCATCCTAATATCCCCAGATTATGCTTTTCTTTTTCTTGCCCTCCTTCCCCCCTTCCCTAGTATTAAACTTATTGATCCCCCTTGCATCACACAGCTCTTCCTCTTTAGGATCACTCCTTCCTCCCTTTGAATCCCTTCCTTTTTCTTATACCCTTCCCTTATTACTCTTTTTCCTTTTCCTTTCTCCTCTCCCACTTTTTAATGAGGTGAGAGAAGGTTCTCTGTATAACAAATATGTCAATTATTTCCTCTTTGAGCCAACTCTGATGAGAGTAGGATTCACACAATGTTCTTTCCCCTCTCTAAGTTCCCTCAGATTTGATAGTTTTCCTTTGCCTCATCATTGCATGTAGTTTCCCGCTTTTTATCTCCCCTTTTCTCTTTTTCTGACACTATCTCCTTTCCATTTCTACTTCCTTTTTTATGTTATATCAGTAAAATCAAATTATCCATGTGGTTTTTATGTATATCCACAACAGAAATACAGTTCTCAAGAGTTCCTTTTACCTTTTTCTACTTCTATTGCATCCTGTTGTTGGAGATCAAATTTTTTGCTTAAGTCTTTTTTTTTTTTTTTTCTTAGAAACAAATGGAATTCCTCTGTTTCATTAAATGTCCATCTTCTTCTATGGAAAAAAATGCTCAGCTTACCTGGGTAGTTTATTCTTGGCTGCATTCCAAGTTCTTTTGCCTTTTGGAATATCAGATAACAGGCACTTTGGTCCTTTACTGTTGAGGCAGCCAGATCTTGCATGACCCTTATTGTGGCACGTTGGTATTTGAACTGTTTTTTCCTGGCTGCTTGTAAAATTTTTTCTTTAGTCTGAAAATTCTGTAGTTTGGTCACAATATTCCTTAGAGTCTTTAAGGTCTTTCAGAAGGTGTTCGATGAATTCTTTCAATGCCTATTTTATCTTCCAGTTCTATTACTTCTGGGCAGTTCTCTTTGATGATTTCCTGTAAAATAGTATCTAGGCTCTTTTTTTCATCATAATTTTCAGGTAGTCCAATGATCCTCAGGTTATGACTCCTAGATCTATTTTCCAGGTCTGTTGTTTTTCCAAGTAAATATCTGACAATTTTTTACAATCTTTCTTTCTTTTTTTTTTTTTTTTTTGGTTTTTCTTGATTGATTCTTGATGTCTCAACGAATCAGTCATTTCTATTTGTTCAGTTCTGATTTTTAGTGAGTTATTTTCTTCATTAGCTTTTTTAATTTCTTTTTGTATATGTCCAATTGAGTTGGTTTGCTCTATGGAATTTTTTTCCATTTCACTAATTTTTTTTTTTTAGTGTGTTATTTTCTTTTTCCAACTCACAAATTCTGTTTCCCTGCACTTCTTGGGACTTTTTTACCTTTTCCAATTCACATTTCAGGAAGTTGTTTTCTTTTTCCACTTTATCAATTTTTTCTTTTAGTGAATTATATGCCTTTTCTGTACTCTCTTGCATAGCTTCTCTTTCCTTTCCTCATTTCTCTTCTAGCTCTCTTTTGAGGTTTTTAATACTCTCTTCTAGGAGAGCCTTTTGTATTGGGGACCAATAATTGTCTGGAGCCTGTTTGCTGTTAGTCTCTTTCTGTATGGAAATCATCCTTTTGATTTTTTTATTCATTTTGTTGAAGCCTGTAGGGTCTGCTTTCAGGGCCAAGAGGTTACCAGCTTCCTCTGTAGAGGAGTGAAAAGTGTATGGAAGGGTAGCTGTCCTCCCAGCTGGCTACAAAAAGCAGTGAGGTACTGGAGTGCTCTGGAAAAGAGTTCTCCACCCGGAAGTAACTCAGGCCTGCAGGGCCAAGCTGGGAAAGTGCTCTGCAAGAACCCTTGTTGTGTGAGATAATAACTGCCCTGGGGCCAGACGCTGAGCAGTGAGAGTTTCACTACCCCAAGCCAAATCCTGTGCTGGGGCTGTGGATTTTAGCAGTTGAGCAGTGGATGGATTTGTAGGGATCAGAAGTCCCTCTGCCCAGGGAAGTACAGTCTGCTGGGGAAGTTCTATTGCCCCGGGCTGAGCCCCCCACTGTGCCGATTAGAGGCTTCCCAGGCTGTACCCCCCTGCAGTGCAGAATTATGAGTGCCCCTGCAAAAGCCCGAAACTTCAGGATGTGGCTGCAGAGCTGCATTACCGTCTGCCTGAGTCACTTCTGGGTTTGAGTGGTTATAGCCAGATCTTATTAGGTTCTGGCATTTTTTAGAGTACCCTCTGTTTTAGGCTTTACTTTCTCTGCCAGTTTATTGCTTTGCAATCAAAGCAGAGCAGTTAGCTTTTAACAGAGTCATCTCTATAACTTCTCTAGTCACAGAGATCACTCCCACTCCTGGTCTGCTCAGGAAGCTAGCCTCTTACTGCCTGTGTTAGTCTGTTCCTGGTCCCTCAGGACAAACCTTTCCTGGCGATCTTCCAGATTGATTCCAGCTGGTAAATTGTAGTGCTTCTGATCTTCATGAATTTAAGCAGTGAAGAGCTATTTTTGCGGCTGAATTAAATAGTTGGTTATGAGGGGAATGAGATGAGCTTAGAAAGTCGATTGTGCCTTCTCTGCCATCTTGGCTCCACTCCTCCCCTTTCCCTTCTTTAATACTCTTTGGGATTTAAGCCCAATAGCGACACTGCTGGATCAAAGGGTATGAATAGTTTATCAAGGGTACTTTTAATTTGACTTGACTATTAACAAGAAATTGTTTACTTAGCAGTGTTTTAGGTTCCATGTCAGAAGAATTGAGCAAGGTAGTAAATTGATGTATTATTTTCATTGTCTCACAGGAACTTGGGGTACAAAGTAATATAAGTTGAACTTATAAAACTTCTTAGTTCATTTCTTTTTCATAAATGTGCAGTGATATATGTATTAGTAGGTCTACTTAGTAGCTTGTCTTCCTTCTCATTGTTTTTAGTGTGGTGGTTTTCATGATGCAGTTGACTTTTTCTTTCTTCTGTCAGAATGAAGGTTGAAAACTAAAATTCAGACAGAGAGGGTTGGAGAGACTTACATGAATTGATGATAAGTGAAATGAGCAGAAAGAGATCAATATATACTTCAACAACGGTACTGTATGAAGATGTATTCTGATGGAAGTGGATTTCTTTGACAAAGAGACCTAACTCAGTTTCAATTGATCAAAGATGGACAGAAGCAGCTACACCCAAAGAAAGAACACTGGGAAATGAATGTAAACTCCTTGCATTTTTGTTTTTCTTCCCAGTTTATTTTTACATTCTGAATCCAATTCTCCCTGTGCAACAAGAGAACTGTTCAGTTCTGCATACATATATTATATCTAGGATATACTGCAACATATTTAACATATACAGGACTGCTTGCCATCTAGGGGAGGGGGTGGAGGGAGGGAGGTGAAAAATCAGGACAGAAATGAGTGCAAGGGATAATATTGTAAAAAATTACCCTGGCATGGGTTCTGTCAATAAAAAGGTATTTTAAAATTTTTAAAAAAGAAAACTAAAATTCATTCTTTTTAAAAATGTTATTTCTGAGTAAACAACCCATCTCTTATATGTGGCAATTGTCTGTATTTTTACTGTATGTCAAGGGCTCTGGTATATTGGAAAATTTTAAGGTAGTATTTTATAGTAGATAAGGATGTTTTCCCTAGGGAATATGAGCCTAAAAAAGTTATCTAAATGAGAATATAGAGAACAAGGTAGAACACTCAACTGGGTGGTAAGAGAAAAACACAATGTGTCTCTGCAGGCTGCTGTGTTATTATAGAAAGAACAGATGCATGAAGGACAGAATACCCAAGTTCTAATACTGGCTACATCACAACTAGGTGCATAATTTCAACTAAATATCTTAATCCCTCTGAACACTGGTTCCCTCAGTTGTAAAATGAGAAAATGGAGCAGATAATCTCTAAGTTATCATATGTCTCTAAAATTCAGAATTCAAAAACAGTATATAATTTAATATCTTTTGGAAAGATTCCAGAGCTGAAAGTTGGAATTTCAAGGGAGGTTTAAATAAAATTATAGCTTTCAAATTAGTCAAAGAAGTATGTTTTTCATATATGCCACACAAGTGATACTAACTCAAAAATTGTCCCAAATATATTATGGAACAACAAATAAAATTTATTCACAATGGTCTTATGAGATGTTTCATAAGTGTATGCATTATATAAGTTTGTATTGCTACTAATTATTATTATTTTTGTTTGTTTTTTTTTTTTTGTTTTTGTGCTAAGGCAATTGAAGTTAAATGACTTACCCAGGATCACACAGCTTGGAAGTGTTAAGTGTCTGAGGCCAGATTTGAACTCAGGTCCTCCTGACTTCAGCGCTGGTGCTCTATCTACTGTACCACCTATCTTTCTCCAAATAGTATCATTATTTAACATGATCATTATCATCCCCATCTGTACATTCCTTCCTGGCTCTAATTCTAACTTTCCAGATTTCATCATCCTGTCACAGTTTTCTTTTTACCTTGAAACATCAAATCTTATATCTTCTCACTTTGGAACATCTCTTAACCCTGTCATGTTCTCATTTCCCAATGCTGAATTCCTCCCAGAATCTTACTTTTGAATAAAGGATGATGCCTGACATTTTTATCATTCATTTTCTGACTCTTCTAACCTTCCAAACAGTCCCACCATCTACTGTACTCTTTTCCTTGACTTACATACATTTGAACTTTTTTCTTTTTAAATGCCCAATTGATGGGCATCTACTCTTTTTCCAAAGCTTTGCTACCACCAAAAAAAGAAGCCACAAACATTTTTTCATATGTGGGTCCTTTTCCTTCCTTTATGATTTCCTTGGTATACAGACCCAAGTGTAGCACAGATAGATCAAAGAATATACAACCTTTTATAGCTCTTTAAACATAGTTCCAAATTACTCTCCAGAATGGTTGGATCATTTCACAACTCCATAAACAATGCATTAGTGTCCCAATTTCCCCACATTCCCTCCAATACATAATATTTTTCCTGTCATCGTAAGCAATACTAAGATATATGTGGTAGTATTCAGAGTTGTTTTCATTTGTATTTCTTACTTTGATACTGATTTAGACTATTTTTTTCCCACATGACTGTAGATGTAGATTTCTTCAACTGAAAATTGTTTATTCATATCATTTAAGCATTTATTAACTGGGTAATGATATGTACTCATAAATTTGACACAGTTGTTTGTGTATTTTGGAAATAATGCCTTTATCAAAGACATTGCCTGTTAAAAGCTTTTCTCAGCACTGTACTTCCGTTTTACTCTTGAATCTATTGCTTTGCAGTCAAAGTTGTCCATTTTTTATTTCATTATGTTCTCTAGTTCTTCTTTGGTCATGAATTCCTCCCTTCTTCAAGATCTGATAGGTAAACTTTTCTTTGCTCTCCTAATTTGCATATGGTAATCACCTTTTGTGGCCAAATCCTGTATCCATTTATTCTTATTTTGGTATGGGGTGTAAAATGTAGGTCTAAGCTGAGTTTCTGACATTTTTCAGTTTTCTCAGTAAGTTTTGTGAAATAATGAGGTTTTATTCCAGAAGCTGGAGTTTGGGAGTTGTCAAATACTAGATTATCATAGTCATTGATTATTGTGTCATGTATATCGAATCTATGAAATTGATCCACCACTCTTTCTTAACCAGTAACAAATGATTGTTTTCATTGATTTGATGATTGTAGTTTTATAATATATTTTAGGTTCTGGTATTGTTAGGCCATCATCCTTTGAATTTTTTTTCATTAATTTCTTTGATATTCTTGCCCTTTTGTTCTTCCAGATAAAATTTGTTCTTATTTTTTCTAACTCTATAAAATACTGTATTGACAGTTTAATTGTAATGGTACTAAAAATAAACAATTTATGTAGAATTATTAATTTTATTATATTAAAGAAGCCTACCAATGAGCATTTGATATTTTTACAATTGTTTAGATCTGACTTTATTTCTTTTTTTTTTTTTTTTTTTTTTTTTTTTTTTTTTTTTTTTTGGTAAGTGATCTTTTTATTTCTTCTTCTTCTTTTTTTTTTTAATTTTTTATTTAATAATTACATTATATTGACACTCATTTCTGTTCCGATTTTTTTTTCCCCTCCCTCCCTCCACCCCCTCCCCTAGATGGCAAGCAGTCCTTTATATGTTGGATATGTTGCAGTATATCCTAGATACAATATATGTTTGCAGAACCGAACAGTTCTCTTGTTGCGTAGGGAGAATTGGATTCAGAAGGTATAAATAATCCGGGAAGAAAAACATAAATGCAGATAGTTCACATTCGTTTCCCAGTGTTCTTTCTTTGGGTGTAGCTGCTTTTGTCCGTCATTTATCAATTGAAACTCAGGTCTCTTTGTCAAAGAAATCCACTTCCATCAAAATATGTCCTCATACAATATCGTTGTCGAAGTGTATAATGATCTCCTGGTTCTGCTCATTTCACTTAGCATCAGTTCATGTAGGTCTCTCCAAGCCTCTCTGTATTCATCCTGCTGGTCATTTCTTACAGAACAATAATATTCCATAACATTCATATACCACAATTTACCCAGCCATTCTCCAATTGATGGGCATCCATTCATTTTCCAGTTTCTAGCCACTACAAACAGGGCTGCTACAAACATTTTGGCACATACAGGTCCCTTTCCCTTCTTTAGTATTTCTTTGGGATATAAGCCCAATAGAAACACTGCTGGATCAAAGGATATGCACATTTTGATAATTTTTTGGGCATAATTCCAGATTGCTCTCCAGAATGGTTGGATTCGTTCACAACTCCACCAACAATGCATTAGTGTCCCAGTTTTCCCGCATCCCCTCCAACATTCATCATTATTTTTTCCTGTCATCTTAGCCAATCTGACAGGTGTGTAGTGGTATCTCAGAGTTGTCTTAATTTGCATTTCTCTGATCAATAATGATTTGGAACACTCTTTCATATGAGTGGTAATAGTTTCAATCTCATCCTCTGAAAATTGTCTGTTCATATCCTTTGACCATTTATCAATTGGAGAATGGCTTGATTTCTTATAAATTTGAGTCAGTTCTCTATATATTTTGGAAATGAGGCCTTTATCAGAACCTTTAACTGTGAAAATGTTTTCCCAGTTTGTTGCTTCCCTTCTAATCTTGTTTGCATTAGTTTTATTTGTACAAAGGCTTTTTAATTTGATGTAATCGAAATTTTCTATTCTGTGATCAGTAATGGTCTCTAGTTCATCTTTGGTCACAAATTTCTTTCTCCTCCACAAGTCTGAGAGATAAACTATTCTATGTTCCTCTAATTTATTTATAATCTCGTTCTTTATGCCTAGGTCATGGACCCATTTTGATTTTTAATTTGATATTTAATTGGGGAGGGGTTAATTTGTTTTTGTTTTTGTTTTTGCTTTTTACTTTTTTTGGTTTGCATACCCAATTCATTAAACTCTTCTTTTGGTATTTCATTCATATAAGTATTTAGAGATATAGAATTTCCCATAAAGACCGCTTTGACTGTATCCCATAGGTTTTGGAATATTGTCTCATTATTGTCATTCTCTTGGGTTAAATTATTGTATATTTGTATGATTAATTGTTTGACCTATCCTTTATTTATAATTAGATTATTTAATTTCCAATTGTTTTTTAGTCTCTTATTCTCTGATGGTTTTATTTAATATTGAATAAAAATTTTATTGTATCATGATCTGAAGAGGAAACATTTACTATTTGTGCCTTTGATTTTGAGATATGTGTGTCCTAATACATGAACAATTTTTGTGTAGTTGTCATGTACTGCTGAGAAAAAGATGTATTCCTTTCTGTCCCTATTAAATTTTCTCCAGAGATCTATCATATCTAAGTTTTCTGGGATTCAATTAACCTCCGTAATTCATTTCTTGTGTTTTTTTGTGACTGGATTTGTCTAACTCTCAGACAGGAATGTTGAGGTCGTCTACTAATATATTTTTTCTGTCTATTTCTTTTTGTATTTCACTTAACATCTTCTCAAGGAATTTGGATGCTCTACTACTTGGTGCATATAGATTTATTTTTATTTTTATTTCTTTAATAATTTTTATTTTTATATAAAAATATAAAATATCAACTCAGATGAGGACTAAATGCCCACAGAGGGAATCTCAAAGAATGATGTGAATTGGTCACAAGCCCAAATCAACTTAGTGGAGTTGTTCATTTTAAAAAGCATTTAAGAGAGGATGAAGGAAAAAAATGAGAAAATACATGAGAGGTATATAAGAGAGAGTCAACAGCTTGAGAGAGGGAGGAAAAAATGCACCGAAGAAAATAATTCCCTAAAAAATACATTAAGCCAAATGCAAAAAACAACTATATGAAACACCACCTGAAAAAGTAGAATTAATCAAATGGGAAAAGATAAAAAAGCTAACTGAAGAAAACAACATATTAAAAATTAGAACTGGATAAAGGACAGCTGATGATTCAATGAGACACCAAGAATCAGTCAAATAAACTCAAAACAATGAAAAAATGGGGGAAAATGCAAAATATCTCATGGGAAAAATAGCTGACTTGTAAAATAGATCCAGGAGGGACAATTTAAAAGGCTATGACTGACAAAACAGTCTGGATAGCACTATTCAAGTGATCAGCAAGAAAACTACTCTTATATACTAGAACCAGAAAGGGGAATAGTCATTGAAAAATCATCTCTAGAAAGAGTTCCACAAGGAAAATTCCAAGGAACATTGTTGCAAAACTCTAGAATTATAATTTTAAGGGAAAAAACACTCAAGTTGCTAGACAAAAACATCAAATATTGAGGAGTGATAGTTAGAATTATATAGAATCTGACATTTTTTATAGTAAAGGATCAGAAGCCTTTAGAATAAAATATTCTGAAGGCAAATAACCTGGGGTTACAACCAAGAATTAATTATCTATGGAGAGTGAGCATCATATTTCATGTAAATAATGTATATATAATATAAAGATCAAACTGTTGTGACCAATTCACATCATTCTTTGAGATTCCCTCTGTGGGCATTTAGTCCTCATCTGAGTTGATATTTTGATCTTCCCTGTTACCATTGTAGCTTTTGATAAATGAGGTTCTTTTCAGTTTCTCATTTTCTTTTCTTCTCTGTTTAAAATTTGCTCTTTTGTGCCTTTTATGGCCAAGCTTTGCTCCTAGGTTAAAAGGTGCATTGTCCAAAGCTTCTTGTGATACTCTGGGCCTTGGCTTCTAGTACAAGGGCTCCCTGTGTTTGGTGATTTGCAACTGGAGATTTTGTGCTCCACTCTGAGCCAGTATGAAGGTCTCAGTTGCTTATCTGCTATGTTTAAGACACTCTCACAGGCTTTCCCACTCACTGTTTAAACTGGGCTGAACACTCTTTTCACCCCAGTGAGGCTGCGCTTTTTTGAAATCCTTCCAATATATCTTGATGTAGAGAGTGGTTTCATTCCATTAAACTCTGTTCAGAGGCTTAGTTTCATGTGGTTTTTGAAGGAAACTGGGAATCCTCAAGCACCTTCCCGTCTTCATTCTACCATCTTAGCTCTGCCCCTGGAACTGTGCTATTACTATTATTAATTATACCATGTTCATTTTCTGAGACATTATCCTCCTACTGATCTAAAATGTGTAACACACACATACACACACACTCACACACACACACACAGAGAGAGAGAGAGAGAGAGAGAGAGAGAAGGATAAGTTGGTAAATGTTTAAAAAGGGGAATTCATGTACTTTTTAGTTCAATGTGCATTATATATACTAGTTTTAGTATTGACAATAAAAAAACCAAAGACAGTAAGTCAGATTGACATTTTGAGGTATAAATGCTTCAACTGACTATTTAGCAATTTCTTTCAAGCTGAGTAAATATGATTTCAATACATCCCTACAAAGATCTATCCAAGTTTTTGAAGGGGTGCCATCTGAAGGCAATAAGCATATTGAAGAAATTAAAGCTCTTTTAAATTTCCAAGCATTGAATAATGACAATTTCCATCCCCCTTTCTGAAATGTATCTAATAATTTCTTTGGATATAAAGTGAGACTTTTAGTTTTATTCACTATATTTATCATCAATTGAAATTGAAATTATTTTTCATTGTAAAAAAAATGAGTATAGAACAATAGAACAGAATTAAGAATGATGACAACATGACTAATAAAAGTAAAACCAAATTGTGAGATAATTCAATTAATCACTACAAACTGTCAGTTATGTGTCTACATACATTTAAAAGAGCAAAAGTGTGTAATTTAATTGTATAATTACATAGTTTTAGACTATTTTAATGTATTTATTGGATAATTCATATAATAGTTATTAATACATTGACATTTAAATGATGTTAATTCAAAAAATGCAATTGCAATCTTTTTTTTTTAAATAAATCACTCAAACGATTACTTTAAAGTTTCTGATTTGGTAACTGGCACAATTGGAGAAGAGTATTATTTCTAATATCAGGTCCTCTTGAGTAATATCATTTATATTACCAATTTTTAGGTAAAAATGAAGAGACTACAAGTTTTTTGTTGTTGTTGTAGTTGTTTAATATAACATTTAATGATCATTAGATCATTTGCTTTTACCTAATATGATAGATAGAAAAAGTGGACAATCTTAAAGAAGCAACATAACAATAAAGAGATTAATAATTTCCTTCTGTGACCAGGAAGATTATTATTTTTCATCTTTTAGTGCTCCAGACCATTCATTTGTAGTTTGAAGGAGTAGAGAATATTTCATATCCATTGATTTTCTAATTCAATACTTTGGATATTATCATCAAGAATGTCCATGTGTCTTCAAATAAGCTGGTTCATAGTTTTGAAATTATTGATGATATGGATCTAAAATAATAGCAGTCAATGGCCTGTACAGCTTTATTATACTTATAATACTATTTAAAGGAGTAATACCCCATTATGAGACAAAAGCATTATGAGAAAAAAACATTGATATATTCTGAAATTAATTAATGTACTATAGAGACTTTGGCCTTAATCCTGTGGGCCAGGCAGACAGCAACACTTTTGAGTGTGGCCCACCCAAATACATTAAAATGTTTAACAAAGTAAATAATAATACAACAAAACATAACTAATATTAATTTGTCATTCTTTAAGTCCATTCAGTAGCATTGATACATTTTATTTCATTTGATATAAAACAAAATAAAAACCTTTAATATGACTGATATTTCATCATGGTGTTATAATGGTCACCTTCTTTCAGGATGAATATAATGATAAATAGTACATGTCTTTTCCCAAAATATATCTAGTTAAGAAAGAGAGATGTACAATTGTAGCAGATAATCATGAGGAATAAATTTCTTGGCTAGGACAACTTATGACATACTTAATGTTAAAAATTTTAGATTTGGAGAACATGTAATATCATTCCAACATTTACAAATGAAGGAAATAAGGACACCAAGATGTCACTAAACTTTCTAAGTTCAAATTGGAAATTAATAATATAGCTGGGGACAGGTCTCTTCATAACGCAATACTTTTCCAAAAAATATGAATAAAGGAGATAAATTATCAGTTATGCCGATTTTGTTGATTACAGCTTTTCTTCTGTATGTTAAGTACTATCAGTGAACTACTTAGGTTGATAACTACATAAAGCAAAAATAACCTAGTATGCCTTATCCAATCTATAATCAGTATGCATATAAGGATTGTATTTATTTGAATACAGATATAATTAAAATCATAAAATAAGGTTTATTATTTATATCTTTATGCCTAGCATAAGTCACCACTTATAATGAAATTTTTATGTAGAATATTGATATATCAATGCTTACCGAGACATACTTTAAAATTGAGTTTTATGTAGAAAACATCCTTTGCATGGTACACATTACCATTTTTGCCTAAAAGCAGTGCAAAAACCTTTGCTACATGGATGAGAAAATAAAATTGGCAAAGCAAAATGGGCACTTTTGTAGATATACCATACTATTTTTAATGTTAACTTGAACCTCAGAATTTCTTTTATGGGCAAAAGCAGGAAACTCTATTTAAATTCTCAATTTTGACAACTCACTAACTTCCTGGTGCAATCCATCAGTTTACTTATGACATCAATAAGGCAGGGAATTGAAAAGAGATTAAAAACAGGGAAACGCAAACTTCAACCTACTATATGAGGATAGAAGCTTTTTCTTCTCAAAAGAGTGTTGATTCATAAATGCCACTGCAACACTCATTCTCATCCTTGGTTGTGTAAGGTTTTACAACATTCACTGCCTACTTGCTATGTGAATATCTATCTGAACAAGTTATTCTAAAGTTGAGGATTAGCTAATTTATCCACTGGAGAAGTATTGCTTTTTAAAAGCTCTTCACTGATGCATCATCAAAGAACTTTCAGGTCAAAACATCTTAAGAATTCCATTCTATGAATACATACATATTCTGTTCAAACACTGAATGATGCTAACAGCATGTGGGAGTCAGAATAGATTATCACTAGTTCTTTTCTAGCTGAAAAAATTATCATTTTCTGCATTCTAAGAATGTGTACATGTGTGTTTAAATAGTTGAGGCTAAAAGAAACACTATTTGGCTTACCAAAGTAGGCAAAATTGAGGAATTCTTTGATGGGTACCAGAAAAAATATAGTATAATTGTGAAAAGAAATTTACAATGGCACAAATCTCTGATGTATTTTATGTTCCTGTTTTCCACAAAATCAGTAAATGTGCATATTGAATGCAATTGTGATCAAGAATCAGGGGAGGGGGGAAAGATCAAATGAAAAAAAATAAGGAATTTTATTTTGCAATTCCAAAAACAGTGTTAAAGGCACTGATTTGAATTTTGAATTTTTACTGTAAAATATATGAAAACATATTATTGCAAATGGGATTGTTTTTCGTTTAATGCAACATAATCTTTATGATTTGGCAGTTTTAAGTTTCTCTGAATAGCTAGAACATACACCTATATGTGCTTGTGCATAAATGTACACTTATATGTGTGTGTGTGTATATATATATATATATATATATACACACACACACATATTGTGCTTATGTGTTCATACAAAAGCATAAATTATCTTATTGGTAACTATTCAGTATAAATATTATTTAAATTATTCTAAGAAAATAAATTTGGATGCATTTTTGAAAAGTATTCTTCTTTTACTAATTGTCAACATTGTATTTAAATCAATCTAACAATGAATATTATATTATCATTTTGTCTAATTCCCAAACTATACAATTTTTTTATATTAGTCATTTGATATTTTCTGAATAGGAATCAATGCTGTTTTACATAAGACATAGAAAGGAACAATAAAACAAGTCATTATAACTTATAATATTCTATATATTCCACAACTGAAAATATTTTCCATCCTTTTTTTTCTTTTCAAAATTGAATTACTATATATTTTCTTCATTGTTTAAAAATATAGATTTAGGGAAAAATGACTTTGATGTCTCTGATTTCATATCTAAAACTTAGAAATATTGGAAATTTAAGTACTCCATTACAAATAAAAATTCTCTGTAACATTCACCCTTGGGAAAAAATGGAGTTACATTGTATTCTTCCATACTGACCAAAATATAAGGTTTAAAAAAAATTAGGAGAGAGGCCTTTAAAAATAGCCAAATAATAAATCTATGCCTGCTAGATGGCACAGTGGATAGTGTATTAGGCTTGGAATCAGAAAAACTCAGCTTTGTGAGTTCAAATCTGTCTTCAGATACTGGTAGCTATGTAATCTTGGCAAGTTATACAACCATGTTTGCTCAGTCTCCTCATCTGTAAAAAACATTAAAAAAAAAATCTGTAAAAAAAAAAAATGTACAATGAAATGGCAAAGTATTCCAGTATATTTGCCAAGAAAACTACAAGTGAAGTCTCAAAGAGTCAGAGCGAAATGAAAAATGACTGAATAATGACAAGTAGTAGGCAGATTTGAGGAAAGCATTGTTGGGTACCAGAAGAAAAAACCTAGTACAATTATGGAAAGAAATTTACAATGGCACAGATCAATCTATTTTCTCTTTATGGCTTAAGACCAGAAATGCTGTAGTTCTTACTAAAGTTAACAAAAGTACTTTCATTTTACTCAGCTATATAAAAAACAAAGGTATCATATTATATAAAGGAAATATGTAAATGTCCTATTATATTTCATATATTTCATATATGTTGTGGAAAGAAGCAAAGTGTAGCTGAAGTGACAAAACAAAGAATTTGATCTCAAAAAACATGAATTTTTATTCTAAACACTAGAGCTTTTATCACAATGACTTTAGCTCACCTCCCTTGGTCTTGAAACGTTTAATATCATCAATGCTTGCAACAAAATATTGACTATGTATTGATGTCTGAAGATCAAATTCAGTTTTTTAAAATAAAGGACAAATTATGAAAAAAATAAAAACATAAGAAAAACAATTGTCTTTCTATACCATCTATATATATTGCTGCTCTCCCATTAATTAACAATCCTTTAAATTTTATGTACTTCTCAATACCTATCACAAGAGATTCTTTGAAACTTCAATGGATAACTTTTTTTGGCTTCTTTTTGGATTGTTGCTTAATTCGCTCATGCTACTTTGCTAGGTTGTGATCCTCTTATCAAGGTATTGATTTCTGTTGCAGTCTTTGAGTTAATGACTTCCCCATTCTTATTCTAATTTCTAAAATAATCATTGTACTTAAGCTTCAGAAGCTATTGCTCTCTTCCAATATTTCCTGTGCTTTAAAATATATGCTCTAATAAAGAAGTGGGCTTTTTTTTTCTTTATTCCCTACTATCTTATTAAAAGCTATATAATAGTTAGTTTTCATGATTATCCACTAGAAATTAACACAGAATAGTAAATTAGCATGAGCAAATTAAAAAGAGGATTTTATGCAAGTTGCCTATCCAGATATGGTATTTATCCCTCACCAAATATTAAAAGCTACTTGAGAAACAAAATAGCAAATGTATGCTTTACAATGATTTGTTCTCTATTCTTCTGCAAAAGTAGATTTATGGAACATTGCAATAATTCTGAATAATTTTTTTTTTTCTGTTTCTAATGGTCTATAATTAATTAGCTTTTGAAAGCTGTCAAAACCCCTTCTAAATAATGGTTCTTTTGAAGAAGGCTCAGAGTGGTCTTATAGCACATCAAAAGAAAAAGTCACTAATCATGGCTAAATTTTATTTTTAAAGGACTTAAGTGACTAATTTCCAGAAGCAATTTTGGATCCCATTAGTAGTTCAAATGAAATGTATCCTAAATTTTATCTAAAAAACTCCTACAGAGGTCAGAAGGTCACTCTGTGCAAAAACAAATCCAAATTAATAATCAAAATATATATTAGACATTGTAACTATAATACAAAGGGTATAGTTTGATTTTTTTTTTTGTTCTAATGAGAAGAGGAAATAGTGCAGGTAATAAGATAAATAAACATGTATCATTAATATAAACTTGGTGTATTAGATAAATAAATAGTGTGGAAGGAATTCTAAAATATTTCTGGTCATAGAATGAAAAACATCACAGGGAGAAGTTCCACAGTAATACAAACCTTCTTTTTGGAAGTGAAATAATTAATTGCTCATGTTTAGTAATTATCCTTAACCTACTCACAAATCATAGAGATTTTATACTATTGAAAACAATGACCACCCTACCCATTCCAATCCTTAGTCAAAAATCTAACATCTTCCCTCTTTCCAATTTTTCTATCCTCAATAGTTTTTGTTGTTGTTGTTGTTGTTGTTGTTGTTGTTGTTGTTCTTTTTTTGGTTTGTTTCTCACTTTAGATACTTCTTCCATTAGAGCAAAAAGATGTACTAGAAGAAAAAAAACTATTCAGATCTATCTGTTATGGTTCTACTATAATTAGACTTTAACCAATGGTTAGTCATTCTTACATTTATTTCTCATTAACTCATAAAATCATAGTAAATTAGAAGGGACCTCAAAAGGCAAAGTAGTGTTCTTGAAAAAAAAAAATCTTTTTACATTGTCTCTACCAAGTGATCATGAAACTATTGTTTAATGATTTCCAGTAAAGAAGAACTCTGACCTCCAAAAGCAGCTCATTTCTTTTTGAGATAATTCTGAAAATACCTATTTTAGCTATTTATTATTGGTGTTTCTATCTTTTAAGACCACACAGACAAATATAAATCTTTCTCATGAGACAAGCCTTCAATCACAACTACTCAAAACATCTTTTTTCAGACTAAACATCAAGTCCTTTAATTAATCTTCATTATCCTAGTTGACTTCTAGATGTTCTCCAGTTTTCTTTTTAAACTATGGCCAAACTTGAAATTATGCTACTGATATAATAAGATCAGGCTATATTGCATAGGAACTGTCACCTCACTATACTTGGTATAATACATCTAATTATAGTTTATGATTATATTAATGTTTTTCTTACCATATCAGACAGTTAACTTTTGTGATTTATACTGACCTAAAAAGTCACCACAATTAATACATTTTGAAGATAAATTCCTGACTAGCCAAAACTTTCTTAAAATCATTTTTGAAGCCAAATATAAGATTTCTTATTTATCTCTATTGAATTTTATTCTATTAAATTCTCCTTGCATTTTTTGAAATCTGACTCTCTTATCCAGTGCATGTACTCCCTCTCAACTTCATGTCATCTTGATATTTGGCCCTCGTGCCATCTGTGTCTTTAAGCCATTAAAAATAATGTTAAATAAACCCCATGGGGCATTCTAGCAAAGACCTATTTTAAAATAGACATGGAACCATTGGATATGACTTAGACTTATGTAACCCAAATGCACTATCATCTAATTTTCAGCTTTCCATATTTCTTACTAGGATAGCATGTAAATATTTGATAACCACTATTTGCTAAAAGATGGGTGCACCATAGTTCTAGACCGGACAGTGCAAGAACCTCCACATTAAGGAGATTAACTTACACTGAAGTATCATGTTAATAATGAAACATGCCTTTGTTAAAATTTATCACTTCCTTTTCCAAATATATATAACCACATCTTCAATAGTATATTCCAACATTTTTTCCAGGAATTGAAATGAGCTTTCTTATCATTACTTTAAACATCTTAACACTCTGCATGTAAATATAAAGTATTTATGACTACTAGTTTTCCACTTATGTCTGGCCTTTTATGTCTGGCCATCTTCATACATATAAATCTAATTATTCACTTCCCAGATTTATTTGAGATATTTCTGAAGATTCATTGGAAATATGTCACTATGCATCTTTAAAAGCATCTTCCTTGTGGCAGTCATGATAGTCACAATTCTCCTCATATAATATTTGTATAATGCTAACAATGTGACAGCAGCTAAGCAGAAACAAGAGTTAAAGATTGACAGTTTCTGGAATTAACTGTAGTTAGAAGTTTAAAATCTTGGGAGCATAAAATAGGATGATTCTGTTTCTTGGAATTAATAGTTTATTAAATCCTTCCATGAAAATAAACCAATAGCAAAAGCAAGTCAAGTTTCATGGTAGTTGCAAAATAAATGTAGGTGGGAAATTCTATTCTGTTCACTATGCCCTTTGTATCTAACTAAGAGAGGGTATTATTTGTACTGAAACTTCCAAGAAAAAAATAATGATCTTGATCAGTAGGGATGCTGGAAAACCCATGTGTGTTTCATAAATAACATGTATCACTGAATACCCTCTTTGTGCAGTTTTATGCTAGGAGATAGATACAAGAAACTTCTAGTATTTTCCATTCTATTTCTCAAATGTCAAGTTGTTTTTTTTTTTTTTTCCCCCAATGTACAAGAATAATTTCTTCATATTAAAAACACTTGTTCTTTTTAAGTTAATAGAAAGAATTTATTTACTGCTCAAGAATCCCCCCCACATACATACACATATTAATATATACACATATGTGTATATATATTTATTTTCCCATATTCTTATTACAAATTGCCTTCATAAAGAAATACATTTTCTTGAAAATAGAAAGGATAAGATCAATTTCAATTTATTAATTAACTAATTAATTAATTCAACTAATTAATTTTAAACAGATGCTGGAGATGCAAAAATAAAGCTACAAGTACCCTTTTCTCCATGGAGCATACTTTCTAGTAGTATTATGCTTCCATTGATGTAAACAGTTCTTTTGGCTGAGATTTCTGGTTTAAAGATTTGTTTTATGTTATATTCTCTTTTCTTTTATGTTTTATGATCTCATATTTATAAAATAATGATGCATTTATTTATGAGCCTTTAATCTAAATTAAATCTGAATTATTAATATTTTTTTGATGTTTCTTAAGTCTAGACTATCAATACATTAAGCTCCATTTCATAATATTTTCTGATTTCCATGGCATAAATATTTATGATAAATCTGCTAAGCCAATTTTAGTTAACTACAGTACTCTACTGTGTTTCCTCCCACAAACTGAGCACTGACACATGCTTAAGTATCTATTGTTTTCAGGGCATAGATCTTATGAAGGTATTAAGCTTAGATAAGACAAGGCCATTGAACTCCCAAATTGTTCAAATATTAAAAGAATGTAACATAAGAACATAAGCCTTCAAAGATGGCAAATAAATGCAGAAATTGCTCTCAAACTCCTCCTGCAACAGAACCCACAAAAAGCTGAGGTGAAAACATTTTCCAGACCAAGGCAACTTAAAAGGTCAGCAGGAAAGATCTGTTCCACATGTATGAGAATAGAAAACAATCTATTGTAGATCACTCCAACTCATTCCAGGCTCTATCAAACCAAGAGCAAGCTTTGGAAACCATTGGCTTAGCTCTGGCACCAGCTAATTCTGAAGTTCTCAGGTCAGAGATAATAAGGGAGATCAACAATTGGTCCAAAGGTTATTATTGTGGCAGGACTCTACTTTACTGAGTAACAATCCTGAGTGGCAGTCACAGGACAAGGGGGAGAGACAGCAAAGCAAGAGTACTAGCACATGAGATTTTGCAACTGCAGTGAAGCAGAGAGCTATTTCAAAATTCCAAGGCAGAAACAAATACTTAGGATCACTTACAGACAATAGCACAGGCCAGGAGAATAGTTAACACCACTCTTTAAATCATACTAACCTGGAAGAGTAGAAAATTTGCAGGTGCCTAGAAATATCTCTGAAAATAGGTGTATAAAACATTTAAAGTTTAGGACAGTGCATCCTTCATCTTGGAAGCAGAACCTTTTTTTTTTCTTTTTTCTTTTTTTTATCAAAAAAGGAAAAAAAAATGAGCAATCAACTAAAAAAAAAATTCTGACCATAGAAAGTTACTATATTGATAAGGAAGACCAAAATGTATACTCATAAGAATATAACGTAGTCAAAACTCTTGCATCCAAAGCCTCTGAGAAAAAAGAAAAAAAAAAAAAAAAGAATTGTTCTAAAGACATGGAAATGTTCAAAAAAGATCTTTAAAATCAAGTAATAGATGTATAGAAACAATTGGGAAGAAAAATGAGAGTAAAGCAAGAAAACCATGAAAATGAGTTAAAAGTTTAATAAAGGAGATATTTTTGTATCTTTGTACAGAAGAAAATAGCACATAAAAACAAATGAGGTCCAGTCAGGGGAAAAAAAATTCTTTAAAAGAAGAATTGGCCAAATGGAAATAGAGATACAAAAATTCACTAAAGGAAAATATTCCTCATAAACTAGAATTGATCAAAAGGAATGGAGGCACAAAAGCTCACTAAAGTAAATAATTCCTTAAAAATTAGAATTGAACTATTGGAAGTTAATTACTTAATGAGAAGTCAAGATTCAATCAAATAAAATGAAAAGCATGAAATTGATGTTAATTTGAAATATCTCATTGGAAAAGCAGCTGACCTTGAAACTAGTTTCAGGAGTGATCACTTAAAATTATCATAGAACCTAAAAACTATAATTTAAAAAAAAAAGAAAAGGAAGGAAAGAAAGAAGGAAGGAAGGGAGGGAGGAAAGAAGGAAGGGAGGAAGGAAGGGAGGGAGGGAGGAAGAGAGGGATGGAAAAAGGTAGAAAGGCAGGAAAGAAAAGAAGAAAAAAAGAAAGGAGGGAGAAAGGAAGGAAGGAGGGAAGAAAAGTAAAACAAAAAAATCTACATAGCATCTTTCAAAAAATTTCAGAGAAAATGGTACTGATATTCTAAACCTAGAGAGTAAAATAAAAATTGAAAGAATCCATTAATCACCTTCTGAAATGACTACCAGAAATATTAGAGTCAAATTCCAAAGCTCTCAAAAGAATTAGAAAATATTACAAGGACCCAGAAAGAAATAATTCAAGTATAATAGAACCTCAGTCAGTATAACACAAGATTTAATAGCTTCTACATTAAAGGATCAGAGGACTTGGGGTATGATATTCCAAAGAACAGCAGAGTTAGGATTAAAACCTTGAAATGTCTACCCACCAAAACTAAGCATGATTCTTGGTGGAGAGGAAATGGGCATTAAATGAAACAGAGAATTTTCAAGCATTCTAGTAATAGTTGAATAGAAAATGTGACTTTCAAATTCAAGATTTAAAAGCAGCTTAAAAAGCTAAATATGAAATAGAAATGATAAAGGACTTTAAATTAAACTATCCCTTCTACAGAGGTAGATAATACTTGGAATTCATACAAACTATATCATTATTAGAGTAGTTAGTAAAGGAAGACAGAAGGAATAGATATGAGTTGTATATAAAGAGATGATATCTACAATAATTCAGGTATCAGAAAGGGATATGCTGGGAGAAAAGGAAAGGGAGATGTAGAATGAAGTAGAATATCTGACATAAAGAAGGCAAGAAAAAAAGCTTTTACACTGGAGGGGAAGAAAAGAAAGGAAAGATGAGTGAGTGATTTTTACTGTAATCGAAATGTGCTAAAATAAGGAATAAAATATGCCCTCAATAAGGGATAGAAACCTCATTACCATATCCTAAAGAAAAGGAAGGGGAAAAAGAAGGGAGAGGTGATCGAAAGGAGGACAAACTAGTAGAGGGAAATTCATAAGCAAAACACTTTTGAGAAGATATGAGAATAAAGGAGATACAGAATAGAAAAATGGGGGTATAAGATGGAGGAAAATTCAATTAGTGATAGTAACTGGAAAAGCCCTCATTTCTCAAAAGTATAGAAAATTGAGTAAAACAGATAAAAAAGAGAGACATCCCCCAAATGATAAATGATCAAAAAATATAAACAGTTTTTAGATTTTTTTAAAAAAGGGAAGGTAGAGATCCCCCCCAAAAAAGTCCTTCATTATTGATTGGAGAAATACAAATTAAAAGAATTTATAGGTACTACTACAAACCAACTATATAGGCTAATCAGGCAGAAAAGCAAAATGACAAATGTTGGAGGAAAGGTGGGGAAAATGAAATATTAGTGCATTGTTGATGGAGTTGGGCATTGATTCAACAGCAATTTGGAGCTATGTTTAAAGAATTATAAAATCATACATATCCTTTGGCCTGGTCCTATTAACATTAGGTTTGTATACCAAAAGATATTTTAAAAAGTAAAAGGAAAAGAATCTACTTGCATAAATATTTATAGTAGCCTTTTTCTGGGTGCAAAGGTTGAAAATTGAAGAGATGCCCATCAATTGGAGAATAATTGAACAAAGAGTGTTATCTGAATGTTGTTGTGATGTGGGTTTTTTTTTTTTAATTTTACTTTTTACTTTTTTTTTCCTGGTTATACATTTGCATTAATTTTTTTAAAATAAATATCTCTTTATGAATCATGTTGGGTGAGAAAATCAGAACAAAGGGGGAAAACCATGAGAGAAAAAAAAAAAGAATAGAAGAAAAAGAAAAAGTGAACATGGCATATATGAGCCCTTTGTGCCCAAAGCATGGACGCATTTTGACATTATTTTGTTATGGGATGTGAGATGTTGGTCTATGCCAAATTTCTAACATGTAACTTTTCAGTTTTACCAGCAATTTTTATGAAATAGTGAGTACTTATCTCAAAGCTAGAATTTGGGGCTTTTTCAAATATTAGAATACACTAGTAATCTAACTTATTTCCCTGATCCACCACTCAATTCTTTCACTAGTATCAAAAGATTTTAATGACTACTGCTTTATAATACATATTTAAGTCTGGTGCTCCTAGGCCAACATACTTTCTTTTTTTTTTTTTTTTTTATTAATTCCCTTGATATTCTCGACATTTTAAATGAAGAGCAATGGATTCTGTTATGTTTTTTTTTTTTTTTACTAGCTCTATAAAATAATTTTTGACAATTTGGTGTGATATTGAACAAATAGACCAATTTATGAAGAATTTTCATTTTTATTATATTAGCTGAGCAAAATCATGATCAATTGACATTATTTTTTTTCAATCAGGCATTATTTATGGGGACTGTGACCAGTTTCTTTCCATTACAAATAATGTTTGCTTTTGGAACTATGTCCAAAGGGCTATCAAACTATGCAAATCTTTTGATCCAGCAGTGTTTGACTGGGCTTCTATCCTAAAGAGATCATAAAGGAGAGAAAGAAACCAATATATGCAAAAGTTTCCGTGGCAGTACTTTTTTGTAAGGACTTCCAGTCCTTACTTCCAAGTAAGAAACTGGAAACTGAGTGAATGCCCATCAATTGGAGAATGACTTAATAATTTATGGTATATGATTATTATGGAATATTATTGTTCAATAAGAAACGACCAGCAGGATGATTACAGAAAGGCCTGGAGAGACTTACATGAACTAATGCTAAGTGAAATGAGTAGAACCAGGAGAACTTTATACAAAGCAAAATCAAGATTATTCAATGATCAATGCTGATGACATGGCTCTCGTCAACAATGAGATGATTCAGGCCAATTCCAATGGCCTTGTTATGAGAAGAACCATTTGCACTGAAGAGAGGACAGTGGGGACTGAATGTGGACTACAACATAATATTTTCTCTCTTTTTGTTGTGGTTTGCTTGTATTTTTTTTTCTTTTTTTTTTTTTTCTTTTTGGTCTGATTTTTTTTTTTGTGTGTGTGTGTGTGTGTGTGTAGCATGATATTTGTGGAAATATGTATAGAATTGCACATGTTTAGCATATATTGGACCGCTCATCATGTATGGAAGAAGATGGAGGAAGAAAGGGGGAAAATTAGAGCACAAGGTTATGTAAAGATGAATTTTAAAAATTTGTAGCATCCCTTAAGGCTATTCTATCTGCCCACCAGTCGGTGGCCTTCAACTAGGCTAGCTTACTTGCCTTCAAGCTCCAGCCCAGTTCACACAGGAACAGATGGAGACCAGGAGGTACAAACTTTCTGTCTTTGTTCACTCAAGCTCTCAATGGGAGTAGCAGGAGCAGAGTTGTGCAGGAGGGCAAGAGCACAAGAGCACAAGAAAGAGAGCGAGCTCTGCTCAGGGCTATTCATTTACGCTGCTTCTCTTCCGGGATTGTCTGTGCCCAGCCCACTCAGAACTGAGTAAGTAGAGCCCTAGAAGAGAGGCTTCTGGATTTAGTACTGTGTCCCAGGAGGAGATCTAGGAAGAGGACACAGCCCTTGCCACCTCAAGAAACCTATCAGCAGTTCCTTTAACTCCTGCCAGACACAACCTCCTGCCTCAGAGGCCAAGCCCCTTTTTACCTCCTGGGCCCAGCCTACCAGCTGACTTGGTGTATAAGCTCCAAGGTATATCTCAAAGAGAGAGAGAGCAGTACTTCATTGCCCCTAACAACTCCCCCACACTTTTTTTTTTTTAAATTAAGACTTAGTGTTCTCATGTTGGGGAATGAGAAGCTCTTTTGTAAGCACTTTAACAGAATTTTAAAGAATAAGTATAAAGCATCCTAACAAGGTAGGCAAAAGCAAAAGAAGCAACAATACAAAAATGGCTGAATAGAGCCCATGGGATACAATAAAAGGGGATGGGAAAAGAAGTATATTGAATCCAATCACTAAGCCAGTCTGGCAAGGGTAGTCATCTCACCAGTATGGTACTATCTCAGGCATTTTCTAGGTCATAACCTTTTCTTTTTCTTCAGCCCTGTTTTAAAAGGGGCAACTTTCCTTGTTCTTCTTTCTGGAATCCAGTGGCCTTCCCCATCAGGATCTGTAAGACATAAATATCCTGGCATTCTTCAAAATACTCAGGATGAACCTTGCCAATGTCTTTTTTTGTCCTTCCAAAGGACATTTTGAATGTTCTCTAGTGCTTGAAGTGCTGTTTTCATGATGCTTAGTTTTCTGTCCCATCTATAAGATTGTGCCAAATGTATCATTCCTGAAGAGAGACTGGTATCCCTGCCTAGGTACAAAAAAAATTGTAAGTATTTAAGGTCTCATCCACATCCACTCTGATGTAGGCCATCAGGGATTCTGTCTACTTCCTCCCCCTTTCTGTTTAACAAGGGTTACCTTCAGAGCATGATGGGCCCATTAAACTAGAGCTTGACCCTGTGGATTATAGGGAAGCTCTGTAACATGTTAATGGCAAATGTGATGGAGAAGGTGGCCATTTGCTTAGATGTATAACCTGGACCACTGTCAGTCTTTATGGTATTAGGAATTCCATGAGAGGAGAAGCAATTACACAAATGTTTAATTACCAAAGGAGTGTTCTCACAGGAGGCCACTGTGGCCCAAAGGAATTTAGAAAAGGTGTCAATACAAACATGGGTGGCCACATGGCCCACATGTGTCACATCCATTTGCCACAAATCACTGGGGAATAAATCCCAGGGATTAATTCCTTTACTAGGTGGAGGAGGGAGAAATGGAACACACTGAATACACTGTTGGGCTTATTCCCAGGTGAGGCCATAAAGGCCATGTAGAGAATTATCAGGTAAGTGGAAAAATTCATGGGCGTATTCAGAGAGTATGGCAACCATGAGAAGGGAGCATTGTAAAGCACAGTCTGCCACCTCAATGCCAGCAAATATGTCTCCTGCACAGCACTGGTGAGAGGATTGTAAACAGCATGTTTCCTAGTCTGTTAAAATCAGGTTCAATTCAGCAAGAAAGTTAGCAATTGAAGAATTCTGAGATTGTATGACAGCAACCTCAATGCCTCTGAGCACTCGGAAAGCATACAAGCTATCTGATAGGATGTTAATGGATTCAGAGTACCTTTTACAGGCCTGGAGGATAGGAAAAAGCTCGTTTTTCTGGGTGAAATCATACATATTCTCCAACACCAGAATCTTTTTTGAGTGCTCATGATAAATTGAGCCCTTGTGGTTCTTTGTAGTGTCAATAAAGACTTTTGTGCTTGCACTGACTCATCAACAATTGTCTTATGAGGGGCTGTACCATATGAACAGCAAGGGAAGGAGTAAGCATGTAGAATGGGGGCTTAGTGTAACCCACTGAGTACAATAGCCCCATGGCAAATACATTTGCATCATGACTTCTCTAGCTCATGGTTCAAAGGATAAATAAAGTAAGCTTCTTTTCCTTGTTAGATGACAAGCTCTTTTTACTGCCTTAAGGGCAACTTCTCCCAGCATTTCAATATAGTTTGGTAATAGCTTCTGTGGTTTTGTCATGTACACATATCCTAAAATTTTACTAGGTGGTGTAATATGAAAGGACTTTTTGGTCTACTAAAGAGACCTCTATGGGACACGTGGGTTCCCATCTCAGATTTAGAAGTGAGAGCAATGAGCTTATAAATTGTGTCCTTTGCAGAGGAGGTCCATTTATGAGGGGAATTTACATCAGACTCTCCTTTCAAGATGTTATATAAAGGCTGCATCAAAGAAATAGGAATAGGGGCACAAGCCCTTAACCATTCAATTTGTCTAACTAGTTTCTGAAATAGGTTCAGAGTATTCATCTTGTCTACTTGTATGTTAGGTATCTGATTAGTAACTGTAGAAGTCCCCCATGTGGAATGTCAGGTAAATGATGAAATAATTATATTGGATCTTTTCTGGGGTGACCACCAATCCAAGTTGAGTGAGAATGCTTATGGTCTCTTTAAGCAGGGCAGAGAGATCTTCCCCACTGCTCATTGATAACTGTATATCATCCATATAATTCAGTATCATGGTATGAAGCCATGCCTTCCTAATTGGTTCTAGCACCTGCGCTATGTATGCCTGATAAAAGATAAGGCTCAACACATATGTCCCTGCCCCATAGATTGTACCTGTGACTTGTGACTATCAGGGGTTGGAATATGCCCTGTCTGGCTGCAAATTGCTAGGGTAGATCTTCTGCTGCAACCCCTTTAGATCTAGCATCTGCAAGGACATACATTTGAGAGGCACCGGAGCAGACATTCTCACATCTTGTTATCATCTCTTCCAAGCCAGCTTCCCTATGTAAAGTAATCATGGCTTTCTGGCAGTTAGTATTAGTATTCTCCTGCACCAATTTCTGTATAAGGAGGTTGAGGGCTTCTCCTCTGCCCACTGCTCTCTCAATAGCCACCTGTAAGCAGGCCACAAAATCAGGAAAAGGTTCATTTGTGCCTTGTTTAATTTTATTCATTTAGGGCTTCTGCTTTCTAGAAGTTTGAATTTTGCTAAATGCTAACTGGGCACGTTGGTACATAGCTGCATCATATTGCATTTGATTCTCATTTCTTTCATACCTTCCAGCTTTCTGTATCATTTATCTGAAGTTGTCTGGGAAGCCCCAAAGCCTCCACAAGGGAACACAGAGGGAGCAAATTGGAGACATATGTCCTCAGGGAGATCAGGGAATGAGGGAGACGGCCATTCTTTGGAGATGGAGGGTACCTTCCCTCTGTTTGCTTTATTTTCCCTTGTTTTATCATCATCTTTTTTTTCTTAATGTCATGTGTCTCTCTGTTTATTTCCTCATTCTTCATCTTATCTTTGCCTTCTCCTGTTCCATCATATCCACTTCCTGCTTCTTCCCCACTACCTCTTCCTTTTTCATCATGTCCATCTCCTTTGTCTTCTTGCTTATTTCCTGATTTTTTCCACAGCTAATTTCTGCTGGTTCCATTTTATGGGTTGGTCCAGGTGAGTGCCAGTTTATGACCCTCATTTGTTTTATGACTCTCTGTTTGCATTTCATTATCTACTTTTTAATGGATTGCAGCTTGCACCTCTTACTGTATTTTTAATCACTTGATAAATCAGGTGATGCCATTCTGGGATGGCTCCCAGTGTTTCCTTATCATAGGAAGCCATCTGACTACTTACTACCTCCAACATTTTTAAATCAATTTCCAATCCTACTTGCTTTACTATTTTATAAATGTCTTTCCCTAGCACCTCCTGGTTTGGGACCCTAACAATAGTTTGTCCCATCCCTAACATTCTATTCACTAGAGCAGAGTTCTGTCTTTCTTCTTACCCTGTAGGCCTGCTACACGGTGAGGTCCTAGATGCATGATCCCTGTCTGGGTGCCACTTGAGGTGTCCCTTAAAGCTTCTCTATCTGTCTACCTCTTAGTGGCCCATGACTAGGCCAGTTTACCTGCCTTTGGGCTCCAACCCGGATCACACACAGACCAACCAGGAAATGCAACTATTGTCTTTATTCAGTCATCCTGAGAGTGGGGGTAGCAGGAAGCAAGAGTGCAAGAAATCAGGAGCACAAGAAAGAGAACAAGTTCTGCTAAAGGCTGTTTATGCTACCTCTTGTCAGGATTACCCATGGCCAGTGCATACAGAACTGTGTAGGCAGAGTTCTAGAAGGGAGGCTTGTGGAGTTAGTGCTGCATGCCAGGAAGAGATCTAGCAAGAGGAAATACTCCTTGCCATTTCAAGAAACCTATTAGTAAAATTAAAAAATATTCTCTTTAGATGTTTACTTGAATAAAATAGGGAAATCAATTGGAGAATGGCTGGGTAAATTGTGGTATATGAATGTTATGGAATATTATTGCTCTGTAAGGAATGACCAGCAGGATGAATACAGAGAGGCTTGGAAAGACCTACATGGACTGATGCTAAGTGAGATGAGCAGAACCAGGAGATCATTATACACTTCGACAACGATATTGTATGAGGATGTATTCTGATGGAAGTGGATTTCTCTGACAAAGAGACTTAACTGAGTTTCATTGGAGAAATGTCGGACAAAAACAGCTACACCCAAAGAAGGAATACTGGGAAATGAATGTGAACTATTTGCATTTTTGATTTTCTTCCCGAGTTATTTTTACCTTCTGAATCCAATTCTCCCTGTGCAACAAGAGAACTGTTCGGTTCTGCAAATATGTATTGCATCTAGGATATACTGCAACATATTTAACATATATAGGACTGCTTGCCATCCTGGGGGGGGGGAGGGAGGGAGGGGAAAAATGAAACATAAGTGATTGCAAGGGATAATGTCGTGTAAAAATTATCCTGGCATGGATTCTGTCAATACAAAGTTATTATTAAATAAAATAAAATTTAAAAAAAAAAAACAACTAAAAAAAAATGAATAAAATAGGGAAAAAAGATCAATAAATTGGGCTTGCAACTAAAAAAGCTACAAAAAGAACAAATTAAAAACCTGCAATGAAATACCAAACTTGAAATCCTAAAAATAGGAGAGAGAAACAAACAAACAAACAACAACAAAAACTGTTGAATTAATAAATAAAACCAAGACTTAGTCTTATTAAAAAAAAAACATAATAGATAAGACTTTAGTCAATTTGATTAGAAAAAAAGAGGGAAATCAAATTGTTACTCTCAAAAATGAAAAGGAGAATTATCCACCAGTGGAGAGGAAACTAGAGCAATTATCAGGAGTTACTTTGTCCAACTTTATGCCAATAAATTTGACAATGTAAGAGAAATGCAGGAATACCTAAAAAAATATAGATTGCCCAGATTAACAGAAGAGGAAATAAAGTATTAAATAGTCTTATTTTAGACAAAGAAATAAAACAAGCTATTAATCAATCCTCTAAGAAAAAATCCCCATGAGCAGATGAATTTACATGTGTATTCTAGCAAACATTTTAAATGGTAAATTTAGAAAACCCCAGAGAATCAACTAAAAACCTCTCAGAAATAATCCACAACTTTAGTAAAGTTTCAGGATATAAAATAAATCCACATAAATCATCAGCATTCTTATATATCACTAACAAAATTCAACAACAAGAGATACAAAAAAAAATCTATTAAAAATAACTATTGATAACATAGAATATTTGGGAATCTATCTGCCAAGAGAAAATTAGGAATGATATAAGCAAAACTACAAAACACTTTCTAAAAATGAAGTCAGATCTAAGCAATTGGAAAAATATCAAGTGCTCATGAATAGGTGGAGAAAATATAAAAAAGATGACAATACTCCCCAAAGTAATCTATTTATTTGGTGCTATAGCAATCAGACTCCCAAGAAACTATTTTAATGACCTACAAAAAATAACAACAAAACTCATCTGGAAGAACAAAAGGTCAAGAATGTCAAAGAAATTAATGAAGAGAAAAGCAAGTGAAGGTGGCCTAGCTGTACCAGATCCAAAATTACATTATAAAGCATTAGTCACCAAAACCATTTGGTACTGGCTAAGAAATAGAGAACTTCATCAATGGAATAGGTTAGCTTCACAGAACATTTCTATAATGGAAATGTTTGGCAAGACTACATAGTATAACATATGTATAATTTCTTGACCTCTTCATGAAAAAAGATGGTAAGACAGGAAGGAAGAGAATTTTGAATTCATTAGTTAAAAACAAATGGAAAAATTGATTATATAGTTTACTAGGGAAAAGAAAGTATTAAATACATTTCATAAAAAAGAAACAAAAATCTCAGGGATTTGGAAAGATAAAGTATTTTTTTAATGTAGGTGATTTGAAGATAATAGTCATTAAGAAAATATTTGAAATGGAGTAAAAGTATGTGACCTATATAAAAGAATCCATGTTAACTGTAAAATATCTGTATAAAATGTGTGGTATGTAAGAATATGGGAGAAATTTTCATTATTTAATGGGAGAATCAAGGGAGCCACAATTAAAGAGGCAGTATTTCAGTTGCACATTAATGGATGAGGATAAATTCATAAGCTACTGGCTTACAGAGATATGAGTTCATTCTAAGCATAGTGACTGGAAGCAATAAAAGAAACAGAATAGAGAAAGAACATGTACAAGAGTAAGCAGATGATACAATTTATCTGAAATGAAGAATTTATGCATAGAAGTTAGGGAAAATAGATTAAATGATTTGAAGGTAGACAGGAAGGGATGCATTAGGTGTTGAAAGGTTGAAATACCAAACAAACAAATTCAAATTTTTGCTAGCAACAAAAGATGATTTGATTGTCATTTTCCTCTGAGGAATAAGATGTTCAGATCTATATCTAATGAAAGAATTTGTTTTGTTTTTTCTTATTCCTAATTGTGAGAACACTGGGAAGTAGCTAGATGTTTCTAAATCAGTTTATGAATTCGAAAAACAAGCATACTTTCCATATCTTACAGATTGTCGAGTGCAAACAAAATATTATTTTATAGGATAATATTTAATAAGGAAAACAATATGACAGTTGATTAAGGGATGGTCTTACTGTCTAGAGTAGCTGTTTTCCACTCTTGTCTCTAAAACAAAATAAGTGTGTGACCATGGTCACACCAGTTAATCATTTGTTGACCTCAGGGTACTCTCCTACATCATAAAATTACAGAGAACTTGTGACTATGAAGGAGAGAGTGTTAATATGAACCATATACAACACTGATTAAATAACAATTTTGAATAAAAGTAACGTTCAGTTAAATATATTTCAGTTTATTATTTCTGATTTTACATGCACTGATCTATCACCAAGTATTTTATTGTTTTTTCAGTCTATTGTCCAAATCAATATTTCAAAGTATTTTTGACTATGCTGGTTTTTCCGATCATGGGTTTTTATATTTTTTAGTTTTCCACAAACTCTCTCTTGCTATATGTATCTTTGATTATATGGTTCAATGTGTTTTGTTCTATGATTACTACTTAAATTGCACTTGAAAATTTCTTGTTATTCTCTTATATTTATTGTGCATCAGCTCAAGAACTAGGTTTGCCCCAGGGCATCCATAGGATGCTGATTTTGGGTATAATTGAACCAAATGTCTTTTTCCTATTATTCTGTATTTGCAATTCAGCCCCATGATGTGATATATAGAGAATGAAAAGTCTAAAGTATAAGAAACTCATTTGAAGCTTAAAGTTGCAAAAGTTGTGATATTGTTTTTGTTTTGGTACTTATTTTTTATCACTTAAATAATGTAAGTTCTGTACATGCTTCCAGCATCAAAATAATGACTTCCAGTTCCTGAAGACTTCTTAATCAGCAGCCTTATTAAAATGAGACTGGCTATCCCACACAGGAAACAGTGCAACAATTTCTTTAAGGGCATTGGAGACAATACCTCCACATTGGGCTAGACTCCTTATTCTCATGACAGATATAAATAGTGTCATTTCAAACAGAATCCAATTTTCCCTCTGTTTCCCAGAGAAAAAATTGTTTTTCAGGATTGTGAGATAATCTGACATTTTAAATATCATGACACCAGTAAGATATAATGTCTTCTATACAAAAAATCAAGGTGTTTTCAGTAGAACTTGAAGAAAAATATTAATATTTTTCATAAAAATTCTTCTCAAAGATTTTATTAAGGCCACTGTAAATACCTAACATACTTTGTCACTACTCATACCACAGACTCATATTAGGAATAAATTAAAGTAATTATTATCGGGGATATAATGGAGCATTTTTGAAATTATATATCTTCTCATATATTTGGATGTGTATATATATGCATATGAACATGCACACATGTACATGTGCATAATATATTTATATGTCGAGAAGTATACACATACATATTTATGTGTTTATATACAAAGATATACATGTCTATATCACACACATATCTACACACATACATGCAGTTTTTTTCCACCAGAAAACCAATTGTTAAACATGTTTCAATATACCACAAGATCTCGTGTACATTGGAGTGCAAATTAAATAAACATCTAATAAAACTCTCTTTTCCTGCTAATTTATATGCTAGTTTAGCTTGTGTACTTTCATTACTACTTCAGGGTCCACTCAGTAATGTTTATGTTCCAAAGCCCAGCTTTTTAAATTGTGTTTTGTGACACAATATGGGACCTCAAAATTGAATATGGAGTCATGAAATTAGAATTTATTACCATTAAATGTTTAATTTGTATACATATTTCATAAACCTATATACCAGTTTATATAAACACTTTCTCAGGCAAAAAGAAATTTGGAGTATAAAAGATTTAAGAACCACCCCCTTGAAAAGATTAGTAGGGGGTAGAGCCAAGATGGCATAGAAGGCAAATGCTATTTCTAAGCTCCTCTCATTTCCTCACAACCAGCCATTAAATTCAGGCTCAAAAATAGCCCTTGACTGGTAAAACCCATGAAGTTTAGAAGCACAACAACTCATCAGCCAAAGATAATCTGGAAGATCATCAGGAAAGATTTGTCCTGAGGGGCCAGGAACAGACCAGTGCAGGCAGGGAGAGACTAGCATTCTGAGCAAACCAGAGATGGGGGTTATCTTTGTGGCTAGAGAAGTTGTAGAGACAACTCTGCTGTAGGCTAACTGTTCTGCCTTGATTACAAAGCAGTAAACTGCCAGAAAAATTAAAGCCTAAAACAGAGGGTACTCTCTAAAAAACATAAGAACCTAACAAGATTTGGTTGCACCCACCCACAACCGGAAGGGACTCAGGCAGACCCATAACACAGCGCTGCAGCCACATCGTGCAATACGTGGGTTTTTGGGGGCAGTTACAAATCTGCATGGTGGGGGGAGGGGCAACAGCCCAGGGCAGCCTCTAATCTGCACAGTGGGGGGCTCAGTCTGAGGAAATAGAACTTCGCCAGCACCACTATGCTTCCCAGGGCAGAGAAATTTCTGGTCCATGCAGTGCTATTCACTGCTCAACTGCTAATACCCACAGCCCCAATGCAAGATTTGGCTTGGGGTAGTGAAACTTTCACTGTCCAGTGGCTAGCCCAAAGACAATCATTAACCCTCACAGTGGGGTTCTTTGCAGGGTACTTCTGCTGCTCCACAATGCAGGACTGAGTAACTTCCAGTTGGGAAACTCTTTCCCAGAGGACTCCAGTACCTTGCTGCTGGTTGGCAGGAAGCTACCAATCCATAAACCTATCCCTGTTCTGCAGAGGAAGCTGGTAACCTTCTGGCCCTGAAGGCAGAACTTACAGGCTTTAAAAAACGAGTTAAAAAATCAAAAAGTAGATTCATAGCTTCTATACAGAAAGAGAGCAGCTTTTCAACCCTGAGGAGACTAATAGCAGATAGTCTCCAGACAATTGTTGGTGCCCAACACAAAAGGCTCTCCTAGAAGAGACTATTAAAAACCTTAAAAGAGAACTAGAAGAAAAATGGGGAAAGGAAAGAGAAGCTATGCTAGAGAGCAACAACTTCCTGAAATGTGAATTAGAAAAGGTTAAAAAACTCATATATATATATATAAAAATAGAAAAAAAAATTCCATAGACCAAAACAACTCATTTAAAAACTCATTTGGACATATACAAAAAGAAGTTGTAAAAAAGCTATTGAAGAAAATAACTCACGAAAAATGGGAACTGAACAAATAGAAATGACTGATTCATTGAGACATCAAGAAATAGGCAAAACCCAAAAAATGAAAGATTGAAAAAAATGTGAAATATTTTCTTGGAAAAAAAAAAAAAAACAGACCTGAAAAATAGATCTAGGAGAGATAGCCTGAGGATCATTGGAGTACCAGAAAATTTTGATGAAAAAAAGAGTCTAGATACAATTTTACAGGAAATCATCAAAGAGAATTGCCCAGAAGTAATATAACCAGAAGGTAAAATAGGCAGTGAAAGAATTCATCCAACACCTTCTGAAAAAGACCCTAAAATGAAAACTCCGAGGAATATTCTGGGCAACTTTCAGAATTTTCAGAATAAAGAAAAAATGTTACAAGCAGCCAGGAAAAAAAAAAAAAAAAAACAATTCAAATAGTGAGATGCCACAATAAGGGTCACTCAAGGTCTGGCTGACTCAACATTAAAGGATCAAAGGGCATGGAATTTGATATTCTAAAAGGCAAAAGAACTTGGGTTGCAGCCAAGAATAAACTACACAGTTAAGCTGAGCATTTTTTTCCCATGGAAGAAGATGGACATTTAATGAAACAGAAGAATTCCATTTGTTTCTAAGGGGAAAAAAAATGATTTAAACAAAAAATTTGATCTCCAACCACAGGACCCAAGAGAATTAGAAAAAGGTAAAAGGAACTCTTGCGAACTATATTTCTGTTGTGGATATACATAAAAACCACATGTATAATTTGATTTTACTGATACAACATAAAAAAGGAAAGTAGAAATGGAAAGGGGATATTGTCAGAAAAAGGGAAAGGGGGAATTAAAAAGAGGGAAACTATATGCGATGATGAGGCAAAGGAAACCTATCATTTGTGAGGGAACTTAGAGGGGGGAGGAACATTATGTGAATCTTACTCTCATCAGAGTTGGCTCAGAGAGAAAATAATTAACACATTTGTTTTACAGAGAATCTTCTCTCACCTCATTAAAAAGTGGGAAAGGAAAAGGGGAAAGGAAAAAGAGTAATAAGGGAAGGGTACAAGAAAGGGGAAGGGATGCAAAGGGAGAAGGGAGTGATCCTAAAGAGGGAGAGCTGTGTGACACAAGTGGGACCCAAAAGTTTAATACTAGGGAAAGGGGGAAGGGGTGCAACAAAAAGAAAAGCATAACCTGGGGATATTAGGATGGCAGGAAATGCAGAATTAGTATATGTGAATGGGATGAACTCTCACATAAAGTGGAGGCAGATAGCAGACTGGATTAAAAGTCAGAACTCTACAATATGTTGTTTACAGGAAACACATTTAAAGCAGGGAGATACATACAGAGTAAGGTAAAAGGCTGGAGCAGAATCTAATGCTTCAGGAGAACTCAAAAAAGCAGGAGTAGCCATCCTTATCTTAGATTAAGCAAAAGCAAAAACTGATCTAATCAAAAGATATAAGGAAGGAAACGATATCCTGCTAAAGGGTACTATAGACAATGAAGCAATATCAGTATTAAACATATATGCACCAAGTGATATAGCATCTAACTTCCTAAAGGAGAAGTTAAGAGAGTTGTAAGAAGAAATAAATAGCAAAACTATAATAGGGGGAGAACTCAATCTTGCCCTCTCAGATTTAGATAAATCAAATCACAAAACAAATAATAAAGAAACTAAAGAGGTAAATAGAATATTAGAAAAATTAGGTATTGTTGGAATCCTTACTAACTGCTAACTAATTAGAGTTGATCTAATCTTACAAGAAGATGTTTTGGGCAGAACCTGAAACAAGGTACTAAGTAGAACTAATTAATACAAGGCTTGTGTTCACACCTTTACTCATTGGAGTTCAATGAGTTCACACCTCCCTTGAAGCTCTTTGGGCCAGAGAGCACTAGCATAAATAGAGCTTCAATGGGCCAGTCGAAAAAGTTCTTCAGAGTAAAGAAGCTACAAGTCGAGATTTCAGTGGAGTTACACCAGAAGCCCTCTCTCCGAGGCAAGGCAGAATATTTTCCACTTGGCTGGCTGGTGGCAGAAAAAGTTGTTCAGAGTGAAGAAGCTACAAGTCGGGATTTCAGCGGAATGACATGAAGAGTGGTGCTGGCTCTGGAGGCTGAAGAAAGCAGAGGCATAAGCAAAGGACAAAGCGGCAAGAGCTCTTGGAACCAAGCAGAAAGATAGGCCTCTAAGCTAACCGGGCTAGAAGAAAAAGATCACCACATTTTGGCGCCCGAACAGGGACCCCACATTTGAACCACAACAAGGTATGATAGATATTTGGAGAAAACTGAATGTTGACAGAAAGTATACTTTCTTCTCAGCAGTTCAGGGAACCTATACAAAAATTGATCATATATTACGACATAAAGACCTCAAAATTAAATGCAGCAAGGTAGAAATAGTAAATGCTTTCTTTTCAGATCACAATGCAATAAAAACTACATTCAACAAAAAGTTAGGGGTAAATAGACCAAAATGCAATTGGAAACTAAATAATCTCATTTTAAAGAATGATTGGGTGAAACAGCAAATTATAGATGCAATTAATAATTTCACTCAAGATAATGGCAATGATGAGACAACATACCAAAATTTGTGAAATGCAGCCAAAGCAGTAATAAGGGGAAATTTTATATCGTTGGAGGCTTAGTTGAATAAAATAGAGAAAGAGAAGATTAATGAACTGTGCTTGCAATTTAAAAAGCTAGAAAAAGACCAAATTAAAAATCCCCACTCAAATACTAAGCTTGAAATTCTAAAAATAAAAGAAGAAATTAATAATATTGAAAGTAAAAAAAATATTGAATTAATAAATAAAACTAAGAGTTGGTTTTATGAAAAAAATAATAAAATAGATAAAACTTTGGTAAAACTGATTGGAAAAAGGAAAGTGGAAAATCAAATTCTTAGTCTTAAAAATGAAAAGGGGGAACTTTCCACCAATGAAGAAGAAATTAGAGCAATAATGAGTTACTTTGCCCAACTTTATGCTAATAAATTTGATAACCTAAGTGACATGGATGACTACCTCCAAAAATATAAGTTTCCTAGATTAATAGAGGAGGAAGAAATTGCTTAAATAGTCCCATTTCAGAAAAAAGAAATAGAACAAGCTATTAATCAACTCCTTAAGAAAAAAATCCTCAGGACCAGATGGATTTACATGTGAATTCTACCAAACATTTAAAGAACAAGTAGCCCCTATGCTATATAAGCTATTTGAAAAAATAGGGAATGAAGGAGTCATACCAAATTCCTTTTATGACACAGACATGGTACTGATACCTAAACCAGGTAGGCTGAAAACAGAGAGAGAAAATTATAGACCAATCTCCCTAATGAATATTGATGCCAAAATCTTAAATAAAATATTAGCAAAAAGATTACAGAAAATCATCACCAGCATAATGCATTATGACCAAGTAGGATTTATACTAGGAATGCAGAGCTGGTTCAATATTAGGAAAACTATTAGCATAATTGACTATATCAATAACCAAACTAACAAAAACCATATGATCATCTCAATAGATGCAGAAAAATCATTTGATAAAATCCAACATCCATTCCTAATAAAAACACTTACGTGGATAGGAATAAATGTACTTTTCCTTAAAATAGTCAGGAGCATATATTTAAAACTGTCAGTAAATATCATATGCAATGGGGAAAACCTGGAACCTTTCCCAGTAAGATCAGGAGTGAAGCAAGGTTGCCCACTATCACCATTATTATTCAATATTGTATTACAAATGCTAGCCTCAGCAATAAGAGTCAAGAAAGAGATTAAAAGAATTAGAGTAGTTAATAAGGAAACCAAACTATCACTCTTTGCAGATGATATGATGGTATACTTAGAGACCATCAGAGATTCTACTAAAAAGCTATTAGAAATAATTCATACCTTTAGTAAATTTGCAGGATACAAAATGAATCCACATAAATCCTCAGGTTATATACCACCAAGAAAACCTGACAGCAAGAGACACAAAGAGAAATTCCATTCAAAATAAGTATTGATAGTATAAAATATTGGGGAATCTATCTACCAAAGGAAAGTCGGGAATTATATGAGCAAAATTACAAAAACCTTTGCACACAAATAAAGTCAGATTTAAATAATTGGAAAAATATTAAGTGCTCTTGGATAGGCCGACCAAATACAATAAAGATGACAATACTCCCTAAACTAATCTATTTATTTAGGGCTATACCAATCAGACTCCCAAGAAAATATTTTAATGATCTAGAAAAAATTAACAACAAAATCATATGGAAGAATAAAAGGTCATGAATCTCAAGGGAATTAATAAAAAAAAAAAATCAAATGAAGGTGGCCTAGCTGTAACAGATCTAAAACTATATTTTAAACCAGCAGTCACCAAAACCATTTGGTTTTGGCTAAGAAATAGATTAGTTGATCAGTGGAATAGGTTAGGTTCACAAGACAAAATAGTCAACTATCGTAATCTCATGTTTCACAAATCCAAAGATCCTAACTTTTGGGATAAGAATTCATTATTTGACAAAAACTGCTGGGAAAACTGGAAATTAGTATGGCAGAAATTAGGCATGGACCCACACTTAACACCATATACCAAGATAAGAGCAAAATGGGTCCATGATTTAGGCATAAAGAATGAGATTATAAATAAATTAGATGAACATAGAATAGTTTACCTTTCAGACTTGTGGAGGAGGAAGATATTTGGGACCAAAGATGAACTAGAGATCATGATTGATCACAAAATTGAAAATTTTGATTTTATTAAGTTAAAAAGCCTTTGTACAAACAGAAGTAATGCAAATTAGACGGGAGACAACAAACTGGGAAAACATTTGTACAGTTAAAGGTTCTGGATAAAGGCCTCATTTCCAAAATATATAGAGAATTGACTCTAATTTATAAGAAATCAAACCATTCTCTAATTGATAGATGGTTATAGGATATGAATAGACAATTTTCAGATGATGAAATTGAAATTATTTCCACTCATGTGAAAGTGTTCCAAATCACTATTGATCAGAGAAATGCAAATTAAGACAATTCTGAGATACCACTAAACACCTGTCAGATTGGCTAAGATGACAGGAAAAAATAATGATGAATGTTGGAGGGGATGCGGGAAAACTGGGACACTGATGCATTTTTGGTGGCATTGTGAATGAATCAACCCATGCTGGAGAGCAATCTGGACTTATGCCCAAAAAGTTATCAAACTGTGCATATCCTTTGATCCAGCAGTGCCCATCAATTGGAGAGTGGTTAGATAAATTGTGGTATATGAATATTATGGAATATTATTGTTCTGTAAGAAATGACCAGCAGGATGAATACAGAGAGGGTTGGAGAGACTTATATGAAATGATGCTAAGTGAAATGAGCTGACCCAGGAGATCATTATATACTTCAACAACGAAATTGTATGAGGATGTATTCTGATAGAAGTGGATTTCTTTGATAAAGAGAAGCTCTAACTCAGTTTCAATTGATCAATGATGGACAGAAGCAGCTACACCCAAAGAAAGAACACTGGGAAATGAATGTAAACTCTTTGCATTTTTGTTTTTCTTCCTGGGTTCTGACTTTTTTTTTTAATTTGTTTTTCTTTTGAATCCAATTCTTCCTGTGGCACAAGAGAACTGTTTGGTTCTGCACACATATATTGTATCTAGGATATACTGTGATATGTTTAATATGTATAGGATTGCTTCCCATCTGGTGTAGTGGATGGAGGGAGGGAGGGAAAAAGTCAGAACAGAAGTGAGTGCAAGGGATAATGTAAAGAAATTTTTTTCAAAATAAAAAACTAAAAATAAAAAAGAACCACCCTCTTTTATAACTACACATATAATAAACTATATATGTCTGCTTGGTGATTCTCAACACAAACTATATTTACATAACATTTATGTTTATGATAAAATGAAAATTCTGCCTAAACTAATTGACATTTTTCAATGTCATGCCAATCAAACTTTCCAAAAAACTATTTGATAGATCTACCAAAAATAACAACAAAATTCATCTAGAAGAAAAGTTCAAGAATATCAAAGGAATTATTGAAAAAAAAGAGGTGGCTTAGTAATACCAGATCTCAAACTATATTATAAAGTCATTATCATCAGTAATCTGTTACAATATCGGGTTCCTGTACCTGTCAGTTTATAAAATTTCTTTAAACTCCTGTCAAAACCTAATATGTTTCTTGCATCACTTCAATGATTCCCTAGTCTCTAATTAGCAAAACTGTAAAAGAAGCTATTTGAATTTAGGTATGATGAGGGGTTTTTCTTTGCAATTACAGGCTGGAATCCATGAAAATCAACTTTGGGCAATATCAAAATGCCAGATGATCCCAGAAACCTCTGAACTAGTTTCTATTTGCTACATTTTTGCATTTTCTATGCTTTCTCAATAAATGCTATGGGTTTTTAGGAAATGAGTATGAAGCAATAGCCTTTATAAATAATAAATGATGACTGGGACTTAAATATAATGCCATCCAAACACATTTTTAGAAAGAAATATAACAAAATTAAATTAGGTGATAACTGCTTTTTTGAAAACTTTTGGTGATACTTTTATAAAATTTATATGTATAGAAATCTTGTGAGTAATCAAATTTTTCTTACAACTTAGTCACTTCTGTTTAAATCACCTTTGTGTTTTAGATTACAAAAAAAATATTAGTCTATTTGGAAAACAAAAGAGAAAGAAGTACACTTCAGTGAAAAAGAATATTATACTTCTAGCAATATGGGGAATGAGATTTAAATCCTGTTTCTGTCTGACTCATTGCCAACTCATTTCACTTTGGTTGACCTTATAAAATGAAGAAATTAGATTAGATGGATTCTATTGTCCTTACTTCTACATCTTTGATCTTATGATATATGCATTCTAGATCAATAATTATATACATCAATATATCATAAAATTAAACCAATATTTTATCATAACTGAAAATTAAACTTTCAAAACAATAATGTCTTACTTTTTTTTCATTTATTTCATGCACAATTGAAGGAATTGTGCATGTGCATTTACTTTATATGCATGTGTGATTTATTCTATTCATTAAAATGTTAGCTGAAAATAAATTTATATTATGTTTGCAGAAGTTATTTGTGTAAACATAATTATATCAACATATTCACAAGGACTATTCGTGTAAACTTCCAAAATATGAGGAAATTTGTGAATTAGATTTTATTCTGTTATACTTCTGAAAAAAGAAACTAGTAAAACAAATAGGTTCTATATTTTTGTGAGACAAAAACCACTAATATGCCAAAAGAAGTGACTGAAAAAAATAAAAAATAAAACTATATATTAAAAATGATGAATATTTCTTTTGTATAATTAATTAAATGATACTTGTGAGTGTAGTTTAAGTTGTGAAATCATTAAAGCTTTTTTCAATCCTTAATTTTTTTTTCAAACAAACAAAAAGAAATGCAGAAATTACACTCTTTTCATGTCAGAATGACCTGACTGTGCTAAACACATCAAATTGTCTTCTAAAGCAATACAATATTATTTAACAGAAGTCATGCAAATAGATTTCATTTCTATAGGTCAAATTGAGAAAGAACTATGGTTGTGTTATTTAGACTATAAATAATAAGAATTCATTATATGTAAGTTGCTTAAAGCTGAGGTGTATCTTTTGTTTCTTTTTGTATTGCCAGTGTTTAGCACGGTGCCTGGAAAATACTATGTGCATAATAGATTTTGAGTGATCAATTGATTGAATGGAATTTAGAAAGGAAAAAGTGTCACTGCAAATTAAAAGCATTTGAGAATTTAATATCTAAACCAATAAGAATCCAGGACAAAAATGGCATGCAGTATAGTTTGAAAGGAAAAATAATATAGAACCATATAGTATATGAATGTAGTTCACAATTAAGTTCAAATATAACCAAAGCAACTAATACATAGGAACATTTTGTGCAAGTCACTGGGAAGGTTTTTTATTACCATTATCTTCACTGAGTAGGGAAGGGCTTGTTTCACAATTTGTTCCTATTTGTTCTTCTCCCCAACTCCTAAATTCATTATTACTATCAAAGGCAACACCATCCTCCTGTTACATCAAGCTTCATTTCAGCTTACTCTATCTCAGCATTTCCAATATCCCATCTATTGTCAAGGTATGTTTATCTCACCTTTGTACTATCTCTCCAGTGCACCCCCTTCTCTCCTTAGACACTGCCACCATTTTGATATAGGTTTTCATCTCTTCAACTATTTCAGTATGTTGATGATTGACCTACCTGCTTCAGTTCTCTCTGTTCTAAGTGATTCTAAGGATTTTCTTTAAAGAGTAGATCCAACCATGTCACTATATTACTCAATAAACTTTCAGTGAGGATAGGATACAAAATCTCTAGTATTCTAAGTCCTTCAAAATCTAGTGTCCTTTTACTTTTCCAGTTTTCTCATACCTTCTAGCTCACCACAATTCTTCAATTAAATGTAGATTGACTCCTTGTTGTTCCAAGAAAACAAACAACAAAGGAAAACACTTCATTTCTCTCAGTTATTTTCTTTGGTAGTCCTCCAGGTCTGGAATGGTCTTCTTTATCTCTGCCTATTGCTTCACTGGCTTCCTTCAAGTCCTAATTAAAATCCCATCTTCTATAGGTAGTATTTCTTAACTCCTCTTTGATTGAATACTTTCCTCTTTTAATTATATCCTGTTTAACTTGCATATAAATTGTTTGCAGATATTTGTCTGCTCCTTGCCTCCACTTACAGATGTTGAGATTCTTCAGAGGAGAGATGGATTTTTACCTCATTTTGTAATTCCTGTGTTTAGCATAGTGTTTGGCATGTGGTAGATAATGAAGACAGCTTTAGCAAAATTTACAGAGATGATAATGATTGTCTGAAATCATTGAATGAAATTTAATTTTACTATTCTGCAAATGTCTCAATTAGTATAGGAGTAATGGCATCATTTTTATTCCTGGAATGACAAAATGCAGAAACTTTTCAGAATCATAGAATTAAACAATTTCTTGTATACATGGGACTCATATGCATAGCAAAGAATATGATGCATAGTAAAATTAATCCTTTATTATAATGTATTCAACCAGAAGTTATCTAAACTTCTGAAATATTTTCAGTGAGGATAAACCCTCTCATTTCCTTTTTTTTGTTTGTTTGTTTTCTCTGACATTATGATATATTTTCTTCCTTTTACCTTCTACCTATTTTTCTTGGTTCTCTTTTGTGTTGCCAAAGAGGAAAAAAATATAATATTTCTCCCACATATAAGCCTTTAGAATATTAGAACACAATATATATATATATATAGATTGATCCCATTCCACCTTCATCTTCCCTTCAAACTAACTAGTTTTAGAGTCATCATTTAACTGAAATTTCTATGACATGAATTAATGATTCTTCCCTAAAATGATTGTTTTCCTATTGACAATCTCTAGGTTATGAATGCCCTTCATAGATTATGACATTGAAAACTGCACAATTGTTTCTGAATGTAGGCAAACCAAGGGCCTAATACCAAAGGTTTATTACTCTCTTGTTTCTGAAAGTCACAACTCTATTTAGTTCAAGATAATATTAACAAGTTTTGGTTATCAGATGTCTTTTTTTGCTCAGACCAAGCTCACATACCACTAAATATTTTTTAACATTTTTTTTTCTTTTAGGTATGTTGTATTCTACAAACAATATTTGAGTTTTTCGGGGTTGTTGTTTTTTTTTTCTTTTGTTTGTTTTTTTATAAATCAAAAATAGAAGTAAATAGTCCTATGATTTTACCTGAAGTCAATTTTATTTTTATTAGATCCAGCCTGAAAGATATTTTTTGTATTTTCAGGATTAGTTTACCATTGGCCCCAATTGTGGCACTATGACATTTGTGTGTTTTAGTCCTTAGCAAGTCAGAAAGTGGTGGATTTCTTTTTTTACTCTTTTTGATTTTCAGTATGACATATGAAAGAGGAATTAACTATGATGGAACATGAAAGATAAATCATTGCTTACTTTAGCTGGAAAGAGGACAATAACATATACATAGCCATTTGGGCTCAAATGCAGAAGATAAATGTTTGAATGAAATTACAAATGAAATTGTTTAAAAAATATTATTACAAAAGCACTGATATCATAGGCTCACTAGATATTAAATCTAAAATTCTGATATTTTAGAGACAGCCTATTCCCTTCCTTTCATTTTATGAATGAGAAGACTGACATTCATAGGAGCTGAGCAACATGCCCCATAACAAATAGTTAATATGAAAATCTGGATCCATAGACAGTTATTTTGTCATGAAATAGTGTTGTGGTTGTTGCTTTTTTAAAAACTGTATCCATATTATTATCTATATAATCAGACAAAAATAATATATTTGTGTAGCATATTTATATACATATGTCGTAGAATGTAGTTGTGAGTTTGGATACATAGTTAAATAAATGAATGAACAGAGACAATCACCCATGAATACTAATGTTTTCTGGAAAGCTCAGGTTTACATTGCATAATGTAAAGGAAAAAAAAATTAAGAAACACTTTTTAGAATATATTAAATAGAAATGAACAAACTGCTACAAGCATTACCCTTCATTCATACAGAGCAATACAAAATTGGACTGTTTCAAAAGTTAACTTTTATATAATTTTATATATGCATGTGTGTGTGTATATATATATACATGCAAGTGTGTGTGTGTGTATGTGTGTATAAAATAAGTTTTGTTCACCAAGAATAGGTAAAATTCATTTCTAGTCATGTGAAAAGAGGTTCTAATTTACTATTGATCAGAGAAATGCAAATTGATACACCTCTGAGGTAACACTACATATCTCTCAGATGGGCTAAAATGACAGGAAAATAATGATGCCTGTTGAAGGAGAGGGGAGAAAACTGGGACCCTAGTACAATGTTGGTGTAGTTGTGAACTAATCTAACATTTCTGGAGAGTAATTTGGAATTATACACGAAGGTCTATGAAGCTATATATACCTTTTGATCCAGCAGTGCTTCTACTAGGCTTTTGTCCCTAAGAGATAATAAATGAGGAAAAGGGACCAACATGGAAAAAAAATGTTTCTGGCAATCCTTTATCTAGTGTCAAGAAACTGGAAACTGAGTGGATGCCCATCAATTAAAGAATGGCTGAATAAGTTATAGTCTATGGTACACCAAGATAAGGTCAAAATAGGTTCATGACCTAGGCATAAAGAATGAGATTATAAATAAATTGGAAGAGCATAGGATAGTTTACCTCTCAGACCTGTGGAAGAGGGAGGAATTTATGACCAAAGAAGAACTAGAGATCACTATTGACCACAAAATAGAAAATGTTGATTATATCAAATTGAAAAGTTTTTGTACAAACAAAACAAATGCAGACAAGATTAGAAGGGAAACAATAAACTGGGAAAACATTTTTACAGTCAAAGGTTCTGATAAACGCCTCATATCCAAAATATATAGAGAATAATTTATAAGAAACCTCCAATTGATAAATGGTCAAAGGATATGAACAGACAATTCTCAGCTGAAGAAATTAAAACTATTTATAGCCATATGAAAATATACTCCAAATCATTATTAAACAGAGAAATGCAAATTAAGACAATTCTGAGATACCACTACACATCTGTCAGATTGTCTAGAATGACAGGGAAAGCCAATGCAGAATGTTGGAGGGGATGTGAAAAAACAGGGACACTGATACATTGTTGGTGGAATTGTGAACACATCCAGACATTATGGAAAGCAATTTGGAACTATGCTCAAAAAGTTATCAAACTGTGCATACCCTTTGATCCAGCTGTATTTCTACTGGACTTATACCCCAAAGAGATACTAAAGAAGGGAAAGGGACCTGTATGTGCCAAAATGTTTGTGGCAACCCTGTTTGTAGTGGCTAGAAGCTGGAAAATGAATGGATGCTCATCAATTGGAGAATGGTTGAGTAAATTGTGGTATATGAACATTATGGAATATTATTGTTCTGTAAGGAATGACCAGCAGGATGAATACAGAGAGGACTGGCGAGACTTACATGAACTGATGCTAAGTGAAATGAGCAGAACCCAGAGATCATTATATACCTCAACAATGATACTGTTTGAGGATGTATTCTGATGGAAGTGGATCTCTTCAATAAAAAGAGCTAATTCAGTCCCAATTGATGGGGACAATGAACAGAAGCAGCTACACCCAAAGAAAGAACACTGGGAAACAAATATGAACTGCTTGCATTTCTGTTTTTCTTCTTGGGTTATTTATATCTTCTGAATCCAATTCTCCCTGTGCAACAAGAGAACTGTTCGGTTCTGCACACATATATTGTATCTATGATATACTGTTACCTATTTAACATATAAAGGACTGCTTGCCATTTGGCGGAGGGAATAGAGGGAGGGAGGAGAAAAATCAGAACATAAGTGAGTGCAAGGGATAATGCTATAAAAAATTACCCTGGCATGAGTTCTGTCAATAAAAAGTTAAAAAAAAAAAAGGAATTCATGACACTTCAGATCAAATAATTTTAACATAAATGTTTATTAAACATGTTTAAAAGCTGAAAAAAAGTTATCGTCTATGAATCTTATGGAATATTATTGTTCTCTAAGAAACGACCAGCAGGATGATTTCAGAGAGGCCTGGAGAAACTTACATGAACTGATGGTAAATGAAATGAGCAGAACCAGGAGAGCATTATACAACAAGATTATACAATGATCAATTCTGATGGAAATGGTTCTTTTCAACAATGAGATGATTGTGGTCAGTTCTAATGATCTTGTGATGAAGAGAGTCATCTATTCCCAGAGAGAGGACTGTGGGAACTGAGTGTGGATCACAACATAGCATTTTTATTCTTTTTGTTGTTTGCTTTTATTTTATATTCTTTCTCATTTTTTCCCTTTTTGATCTGATTTTTCTTTTTCAGCAAGATAATTATGTAAATATGTTTACATACATTGGATTTAACATATTTTAACATGTTTAATATATATTGGATTAATTGCCATCTTGGGGAAGGAGTGTGGGGAAGGGGAAAAAATAGGAAACAAGGTTTTTCCAGATTCAAAGTTTAAAAAGTATCCATGAATATGTTTTGAAAACAAAAGGCTTTGATTAAAAAAAAAAGAATAGGTAGAATTGGTGTTCATCTACTCCACTACTCTGGGGCTCAGACTCTCTTGTTGTTTTGCTGAGGCAAGGCCTTTTTCCAGATCCCTGGAAAGCTTGTTGACTTTGATTGTGTCCTCCACTTTAAGCAAGTGACAGGGTCCCCTCCTGCTGATACTTCAAATTTCCTGGGCTAAAATATCTTTCACTCTGTCTCTTTGCTGGTTCCACTGTTCAGGAACTGTCTTGGGCTCTGTTTTATGATTTGTAAGGAAGAAATATAGGAATATTACTACAATTCATTGCTTATTCCACCATTTTGACTACTGGAAATAATCTAGTATTATAAAAACTCTGTTAGATTGACTATGTGGTATATTGTATTCATTAGGAAATGGTCCAGGTTCTCTACAATTTTGCAGTCTTTAATGTCATAGGAGCACATTTAACAAGATATATTTGCTATATTTTGATGTCTAAAGCAAATCAATTTGTTCTCAGTAATTAATAAGATTTCTGTCTATATCGACTGGTCTGAAAAACATAAACTTTCACTTAAATGCTCTTTGACAGAGATACTGAAAAACCCTTTGGCCAAGTATTACTTTAAAGTCTATAATGCCACACAAACATATACACACACACACACACACACACATACATATATATATATACACATATATAATATATATATATATACATATATACACATATATATGTATACACACACTTATTGTAAAGTTTATATTATACACACTGTGTATATATCTATACATATGTGAGTGTGTGTGTGTGTATATATATATATCACATACTTTATATGTTCTATATAATTTTGGCTTTCTAAATTAGAGTAATATAACAGAACAATAAATATATGGACATTTTTAAGCTTACTCCTATCTCTTTGCAGTTTTATAAGTATGTTGCATCTCAGTCATGCTTTCCATAACATGAAGTGATTAATCACCAAAATGCTCCCTTGAGATACATAAATGTTGTTCTAATAATAAGTATTATTATACCCAGAATACAGGAGGAAGAACTACATAATGGAAAGTTTAAAAGATTGTTGCATGATGGAATGAATGTAAAATTTAAAATGTAATATAATGAGAATGCCAAGTCGAAGTGTGTGTGTGTGTGTGGGGGGGTGAAACTAATGAAGAGATAAAATAATGTGAGATACTCATTTTAATACTGTTCAATCTAATTCAAAAGATTTTAAAGTATCCTATTATGTGCAAGAACTATGATAGGTACTGAAGACATAAAAATAAGTACTATATAAGGCCTGCTTTCTAACATTTTGCCCTCTCCTAAGGAGAAAATGAGTGCACAAGTAACAATCAATCAGTGTTTGTGCCATTCAAATTAACAGGGGGTCTCTAAAATCTTGTGGATACAAGTACCAAGAATTAAACAGTCTCTCTTTTCAAGAAGCTATTTTCTAAGAGTAGAAAGAGTGAGTGTGTATATACTTACATGCAGGACAAAATTATAGGAAATAAGTGTAAAGTAATTAAATAAAAATTAATTAAGGAGAGTAACCTTGATATCTGTGATCTTTCACCATTCTATTTACTCTTAGACACTACCCCCTTTCTCCAAATGTAAATAAATATGATAATATTTTTGTAAATGTAAATAAATATGATACTGACAAGGACATAGTACAAAATAAGTAGCATCAATCATATTCTGGAAAATGTGTTCATATTCATATTCGGCCTATGTCCATATTAAGAATTAAAGCTCTTCAAATGTATCCAAAGCAGTTTTGTTATATGAAGAATTTTATTAAACAAACTTGAAGTTCTAGTTTACTATGGACACACACATATGTGTATATTTATATGCAAAGGTATAATACTTGTGTATCTACATATATTTGTATGAATGTGTATATATATGCATGTATATGTATGTATATATAATATTATTCATTTGTGCATGTCAACTATTAAATTTAAACAATAAAATATAAGTGCATTTGGGAATAGACTGATTCTTTATGTTTGGCGGTCAAGAGTTTTGGCAAATATAACTTTCAGTAACACCTATAAGTAAAAACTGCAAACACATCTTTGTTTTTCTCATATCTTTCTTGGAAAATAAATCGTTCAAAGCTCATTGACCAGTAGAGGCAAAGAATCATGGTGCTAGTAGCTTTGAAACTATTGTGCAACTATTATAAAGGGATCTTAAGGGTAGAACGTGGAATATTAGGTTACGCTGAGCTAGTTTGCTTTGACTTGAATTCCATTTCCATTTTCAAAGGCCAAACTTGAGAGTCATGCCTTGTTATAGAATACTTAGCCACATGATTGATGATTTACTCTCAACCACATATCACAACTTGAAAACCAAAGTGAAAGTGATTGCAGTTCAACAAAACACTATCTGAATGCTGTCAGCACTTTCCATAACACCCAGGATTGAGGAGAATTGATTGCTGTCACTGATCTTTTTTTTCATGAATTGCTTTTGGTAGGGCTTTTTTGTAGTTGCTTTGGAGAAACTTTATTCTCTTTATTGATTCTCCTTCTTTAGTTGAGCTTTTCAAAACTGAATGTTGGAATACTATGTCAGAAGAGCAATGTGAATAAAAATAGAATAATATAATCCCGACACAATCAAACTAATTTAGGTAACACAGTGCAGAAGAAATGTTGCAGCCTTTTTTAATATTCAGCTTCTTATTAGAGATATCACAATAATTATATTTATTTAAGTTAAACTATATCCACACATAGATACATGTATATTTATATCTGTATATACCAAGACATATGCATTTGTTGTATATATCTATGTATAAATAGTTTGCTACACATATGATATACACACACATATATACATACATACACACATGCATAGATATGTAAATACACATATACACACATATGAAAAAGTGTATATATGTGTATACACACACACACACACACACACACAATTAATTAATGAATTGCCAATGAACAAACTACCTTGTATTCCTCCTATGTGTCTGTCTGTTACTTCTCAATCCCTTTTATTTAACAAAAAAGGCTCTACTGGATTACTTGCTTCAAGGCTCTATCCCAAGTGTCCCACTCTTTTTTCTCTATAATCTCCTAATGACTTCCTTAGCTCTCATAGTTCAATTATCATCCCTATGAAAATGATTGTCAGATTTATATATCTAGGTATGATTTCTTTTAGAAGCTTCAGTCGTATATCACATTCTGTTTAGTGGATATTTTGAATTAGATGTCTTGTAAGTATTTCACATTTGCAAAGTACACAATGAAACAGTTTTCTGTATGATGTTTTGTGTAAATCTTTTATTTCCCTCCCGTCTTCCCTTCCTGTTAAAAACAAATTGCAATATTTATACAGTCTTTTAGATTCATAGCTTTGAAAATGCCCTTAATCCTTTATCTTCCTTCTTCCTCCCCCTAAGTCCTAGCTTATTGAGTCTATTTTTGCAACCTATCTTTCATCGATCTCCATTTTTCCATTCATATGATCATTACCTTATTTGGACTTTTATTACTTCTCCCCATAAATGATTATGGTAGCTTCCTGATGGAGCCCTATGTCGATAAGATCTTCCTTCTCCAATCATCCATACTGCTATCAAAATTTTACTAAAGTGTGAATCTGAAATTGTCTCTCCTGTATGAAATAAATCCTCATATATTGATATTACTTTTAAGATTAAATAAAATCCCTTTGATTTGACATTTTATGCTTTTGACAACCTGGCTCCAATCTACTCTTCTAGCCTTTGCATATATTATATCTACCCCTTCTCACATTCTTTGATGTAATTAAACCAGCCTTTTTGCTATTCATATATAATCTTCCACCTTCTATCTTTATGCTTTTGCAGAGGCCATCTCTTTTTGCCTGAATCACTTACTTCCTACTTCTTTCTCTTAGAAGGTATTCAAAGCTCAGTTTACTTACCATATTTGATATTATATCTTATCTAATATCCACAGGCACTGAAGTTTTCTCCTCACAGTAGCCTAAAAATTTTGTGTATGTATGTATGTTATCTCCTTTCTTGAGTCAAAAGGGTTTTTTTGTTTGTTTGTTTGTTTGTTTGTTTTTGGTATATTTTGTGGTATATTTTGTGGTATATTATGTTTATTTATATTTTTGGTATATTATGTATTTGCTTTACCAGTATATTCACTGATTATGGAGAAACATTAAGCTAGCAGAACAAAGCACTAACCTCAAAATCTCTTTCACATCAATTTATTTTGAATAGCAGCATAGCTCAAAAGACAGAATTCTAGTTTAGGGGTCAGAAAAATATAATTTTAGATGCTAACAAGGCTCATATTACCTACCTCCACTGCAGATTCCTTATACATAAAAAGAAGGATTAAATTTGATTATAAAAAAAAAATCTAAAATGCATCACACATCAAAATCTTGAAGATTTATTGAAAGGCATAACAAAAGCAATTTTGTTAGGCTATGATCTGATTATTACAATAAGGGAAGGCATAAAGCAGGGAAATATATGCACCTATAAGTTATACACAATTGGAATGAAAGATATCCATCATATATTTCACATTGTAAAAATCCAGTATGAAAACTGAAGTATTTCAGATGTTACTGTTTTTGAATAACATTATGCAGCTTGCATCATACTTAAGAACAGGTTAGATTATTGCAGAAAAAAAAATATCTCTCAAAAGTTTTGTGTGATTATATACATGCCAAATGTATACAAATCTTGCTTATTTTTCTAAAAGATGCATATAACTTATAAAATGGTACAGTAAATGTGGAAGATGATACTACTATGATAGAATAATGATGAAAATATAAAAAATATACTAGTGGCCTGGTATGAGACAAAGTAAGTTGAAAGCTATACTACCAGAGTCAGGGACAGAGCTCAAGGCTGGACAATGTGTTTTTGAGTGGAGGAAGTATGAAAATGATGACTGGAGAACAGATGATCTGGTGAGCCAATGGAATGGCATCATATTGTAAAAACAAGAAAGATTTGCTTAAAATAGACACTTTGTGATATTAAGAAACCCTCATAAATATAGCATACATGTTCTAAGGCAAAACACCCTAGTGAACTCACGTTGGATTTTCTTGGCAAAAAGTGAAATATTTAGTCTTTTCCTTATCCAGCTCATATTTACAGATGAATAAACTGAGAAAAGTAAGTTTATATGAGGCTAGATTTAAACTCAGGACAATGAGTATTCTTGATTTTAGGTATAAGCCTTTATTCAGTATACTATTTGGCTAACCCACTCTAGTCCTTACTAAAAGAGTTTTCTCAAGCACTTTCATTAACATGCATGATGTTAATAGTCAGGGAACTATTTCTATTGTTCTATCTTGTTTAAAATATTGCTTTTCTTTAAGTAATTATTTTAAATTAACTAAATCGATTCACAATGTAAAATATTTCTAAATTTGTAAATTGATTTTTTTTTAAGTTTGAAGATATGGCCAAATATGAAAAATAATCTCCAATAACCTGCTTAGTGCTTTCTCATGTTTCTATCAAGCACAGCCTTGATATGCCCACATATAAAAAATTATTGGAAATTTGATAGAGTTGTAAAAACAGCCATATAAGTTATTTGCTAATTGTTCTTCTTTTACTTTTTTATCATAAAAATAATATCTTTGAGAGACAGTGAAGCATAGGAGAAAAAAAATGATACCAAATCTATCCTCAGATATTTATTAACAATATAATAACATTTGAATTACTGAACTTTTTTTCTTTTTTGTAATATTTTATTTTTTACAATTACATGTAAATACAGTTTTCATGATTTTGATCATTTTTCCTCCTCTCTTCCTCTACTTCTCTTCCCCAAGATAACATGCAATTTGTTATAGGTTATACATGTACAGTCATGTTAAACTTTATTCCACATTAGTCTAGCTGTGAAAGAGGAATCTGAACAAAAAGGTAGTCATGAGAAAGCAAATTAAAAAGTGAAATTAATATGCTTCAATCTGCATTCAGAATCTATAGTTCTTTTTATATATAAAATAACATTTTCTATCATGAATCTTTTGGAATTACCTTCGATCATTACACTGCTGAGAAGAGCTAAGTCTATCATAGTTAATCATTGAAAAATTATTGCTGATTTTGAGTACAGTGTTCTCCTGATTCTGCTCACTTCACTCAACAACAGGTCATGTAAGTCTTTCCAGTTGTTTTTTTTTTTTTTTCCTGAAATATACCTGCTCATGATTGTATAAAACAATAGTGCCCCATTATATTTATGTATCTTAATTTGTTCAGCCACTTCCCAAATGATGGGCATTCCCTTAATTTCCAATTCTCTGATATGACAAAAATCATGTTATAAAAAATTTTGTATATGTGAAAAAGTTGAAAAATTTGTAATTCAAAATCACATAAAAATGAATGTTGAAAATTATATTTACATGTAATCAGAAAAACTAAATACTACTTACAAAAAAGAAAAAAAAAACAGTTTGATGATTCAAATTTTATCATATTGTTAGTAAATATCTGATGGCAAATATCAATTTTATGATAAAAAGGTCAATGAAGAACAATCAACACATAATTTATATGTCTATATTTTCTCAGCTATATCCCCCATCCTCATTTGTAATGCAAGTCACTACATTTTTGAAAGTTTGTTTTTTTTTTCATATTTAACACAGATAATAACACTTGCAATACATACATGGCAACGTTCTTGAAAATTAAAGGTCATTAATCATTTATTAAATACCAGCTATTTGCCAAACCACCTTTTACAAGTATTAAGGTATTAAAGAAACAAAGCTATTTTTATTGTACATTATTTTGAATCTTTTTTCTTGGAAGATGTCTTGGAAGTAATTATTAATTATTTTAATTAAACATTAATATGTCTTGGAATTAATTTTTAAATACCATTTCTTAGATTTTTTTCATTTTTATTTGATTGAGTTTGACAACTTTCTGTATTATGTAATGTGACACTTAATTTGTCACATGATAATTAAGAGATGAGGTGAGAGTTCAAAAGTAAGAGTTTTACTATAATTAATGCTGAACATGGATGAATCACTTAGAAAAAAAATCAGCTGATCTGTTCAATTTCATGTCTATAGTCCCTCTCCTCCTTTTATTTAGAAATGCTCTTGAATCTCACTTAAATTGGTGTCACATAAAACTCTGCTAGATTTTTTTTTCATTTCCCCTTCCAATGATTTTTTATAGAACTCATAAACTCTTATAATTATCTTTTTATTCCATATTTCCTACTTTAAAATTGTGACCCTTGGGTTTTATTTCTTACCTAGAATAAACGTTTTCTATATAGTAATATTTAGTATCCAATCTTTTTTTTTTCACTTTCTATTGGCTATCATCTATCCTTTCTCTTTTGAGGTTTTCTCTACTATGATTTATCTTTAATTTCAGATGTTAGTAGCAGTTACTCAGTACTTTCCAGATAATTATTTCTTCTGGCTTCCTAATTCTTTATTCTTCCTATCTCCCATGACATTTCCCTTTGTTCTACCTTAGTCACATACAAGGATGATTACAAACATACTGGTTTTACAATTATTGGCAAATAGTCCAATTTCATAACAAATAGCTCAAAAATCCATTTCTCTAATCACAACCTCCTATCATTCTATACCTCCCAATACCTTACTTCTTACATGTCTTCCTTCCTACCAATAACTCCAGTATTTCTTTCATCACTTTCCCTTACATTTATTTTCCTTCTTCATCTCCTTTGTACCTCTCTGCCTCTCTCTTTTCCTCTATTCTATCTTTCTCCTCTCTCCTAAGGTTGTGTCACATCTACTTTGACTTTATTTCTTTGCCACTTTAGACCTTGTAACTTTTCAGTATTATATTGTCTTGTATTTCTGAAAAAAATTTGGCTCTTAAAAATATCTTATTCATATCTTGCCAAAATATACTGTGCTGCTATTCACCCATTTCTTAGTGGAGCTGAAAGGAAATAGCATAAGCCTGAGTAAGTTCACTTTAAATATACAGTATACTATCTAATTTCTGTCCTTCATTGTTACAAGGTGAAGTTTTTGTTATTGTTACCTAATTTATACTATTTTGAATTCCACAAAAAAGCTTTCTATTCCATTTTTTTCCCCTCTTCAAGTCTCTCTCATTAATATTCTTCCCCATAGGAGGAGACTTTACATTAAACTTCTGTAAAAAATAAAGAATATTCTCCTGAGGTCTCTCTTGCCTCTTTTCTGCATCTTAAAACCAATCAACTTATCCCATCTTCTCTTATTTACTTTAACCTGGAAGAAAAAGTACCTATTTTCCATCACAAGGTCAATTCCTCTACTTAAAAACCCTCATCTGTGTCTTCTGAAAGTTTGTCCTTGAATAACCTTACCTCTTTTTCTAATCTTCAATCTCATTTTATTTATTTGAACTGTTCCTAATGCCTACCAACATATATATCTTACCTTTATCATAAAAGCAAATCAAAACAAAATAGAACTTAAAAAAATTGCTTTGTCTTCCCATTCAGACAAACTATTATTCTATACCTTCTTTACATACCAATGTTTTTTCATAGGTTAGCTGGTTGAAAAAAAAAAGTCACTATTTCTTTCACTTATTCTTCTGTCACTAATTTCTCAACTTTTTCTTGAGTTTTGCTCATCATCATTCAACCAAATCTGTTCTATCCAAAATAACCAGTGATCTCTGAGTTGCCAAATTCTCTTTTTCTTCTGAATCTTCATCTTTATTGATTTTTCTACACTGTTTGACATGGATGTCATGGATTAGAAGTGGAAATTTGACATATTCTCTCCTATTATATAATCAATCTCTCCTTTCAGAATTTTCTAGAAACTAATTAAACCAACATCTAATCAACAAACATTTAATAAATATCCAATACTTTTTTTCATGCACTGTCCCAAGTACTCATGGTATGAAGGTAACAGAAGATTAAGTGAGATATATATATATATATAGGATAAATGTGAATAAAGCTTGAAAGATGTAAATCCAGGTGATTAATGGTATTGTCCTTAAAAAATATAAAAAGTTTTGAAGAAAGTAAGCTTTGGGGAATATATAATGAATTCTGTTTTTAAATCACTAATTTTGAAGTGCCTCTGGGGAATACAAAATGTCCAATTAGCAATTGGTAATAAGACCCCAAAGTTCAGGCTACTAGGTTAGGATGACTGTGTGTGACAGCTACATAAAAATCATAATTGAACTTATGGAATCTAATGAGATCTATAATAGGGAGAACATATATAAAAGAAAATGATTTGGAGTTCCAATGATAATTTTTATCCAGATGATATACAGATTTACAAGTTTTAAAGACATTTCAAACTCATCCTTTAAACTCTAGCATCTTCTTATTTTCCCATTTTTCTCTCCTTTCTTTTTAGTCTATCATTTTCATTGCTCTTCACTTATTCCTTACTACCCCATAATTCATTAGTTGCCAACCTGTGATGATTCAATGCGCAAAATGTCTTTTAAATCCATTCCCTTTTCTCTATTCTCATGGCCATCACAATGTTTTCTCCTGTTTTCACCTAAACTTTTAATTTCTAATGTGGTTTTTGGCTTATAATTTTGTCAAATTTAAACTATCTTGATAAATAAAAGGTTAGCAGTGCCATGCTAACATTCTAGTCTTTTAAACTAATGCTGTTTTTTGGAGACTCTCATTTTTTAAAAGACATAAATGAAATTAATGTGTCCTGTGTGTGAAATAAATTCAGATCCATATTCACAGATCTACTCATAAGCAATTGATATTTTTCAAGTTGTTTAAATATAACTTTTATTTGTGTGAATATTTTGTAATTGTGTTCATAGTTCTTGAGTATGTCTTGACAGGTAGAATCCCAGGCATTTTATGACCTGTAGTTATTTTAAGTGGTATTTCTTTTTCAATTTTTATGTGCTGGGCTTTGTTAGTTATATAAAGAAATTCTGATGATTTATGTGACTTTACCCTGTATCTTGCAACTTTGATAAAGTCATTAATTATTTCAAATAATATTAATTGATGTTCTAATATTTTCTAAGTATAACATCATCTGGAAAGATAGTTTATTGTTTTCTCCATCAGTGCCTATTTGATTTATTTTTCTTTTTTTATTTTTAAAGATAATATTTGTGGGGGGGGGGGCAGATTCTGGAACGATGATAAAGTAGGTTGGTAAATTTCATGCTCTTCTGATTTCCCCAACAAATAGAACAAATTTGCACCTCAGGACAAGCATATACTAGTGAAAAACCAAGAAGACTTGGAGAGCCATAAGGGTCATCCTGAAACAATCCAATAAGATCTTAAGACCCTCTGGTTCTAAAGTGCAAACACCTCCAGGGTAGCTCCACAGAAAGATCAAGTGAGGACTCCTGGTGGTATCTGGTTGTGGCTGGAGCCTCAGCAGGAACCACAGCGACTTTTACCTCCCATACTGTTTGTCAGCTGCAAGTTTGACTTCAGAAAGAAAGAGTAAAACTTGGACTGACTAGGAACACCAAGGCTTAGATGTATTGGCCATGGGCAAGAAGGAACGGGCACCTGGTAAATGCAGAAGAATTGGGCAGGGGCACTGATGGCTCTGGACACCTGTGGGAGGGGAGTTCTTGGTTTAAGGGTCCTGGTCCAAGCAGAGTAGTGAAGGGAATCTCAAGGCACCATTCTGACAGCCCACTATCAGAGGTGCTTACTTAATATTTCTTATTAAAAAAAAAAAAGTAAGAGGCAAAAAAGAAAGAATGTTACCTTTGAAACATATGACAGGGAAGACTGGAATCAGAGGGGGACACTTAAGCAAAACAAACAAACAAACAAACAACAAAAAACAAAACAAAAACAAAAACAAAAACAAAACAAAAACAAAAACAAAAACAAAACAAAACAAAAACAAAAACAAAAACAAAAAAAATCTACCCTGTAGAATAAGGTGAAATGACTCTCTGCCAAGAGAGAATTTATAGAAGAACTCAAAAATGAATTCAAATCAAATGAGAGACATTAAGGAAAAAGTAAAGAAAAGAAAATTAGAAGTATCCAAAAAAACCCAAGAAGATTAAGGGAAGAGGGGAAGTTAACCAATTATAAAATGAGGTATAGTGTCTAAAAAGATGAAAATAACTCTTTAAAAATTACAATTGTGAAGCCAGTAAAGCTATGAGAGTGCAAGAAATAATAAAAAGATTATAAAGAATAAGAAAATAGAACAGAATGTGAATTATCTCATAAGAAAAACAACAGATCTGGAGAACAGATGAAGAAGAGAATATGGTTATGTGAGTGTGTGTGTGTGTGTGTGTGTGTGTGTGTATCTATCTATACACATAAATATATACACATACATATATATTAATACATACATATTTTTTGACTATTTTGTTTGGGGATGTTAGGGAGATGAAAGGGAGAAATATGTGTATATGTGTGTGTATGCATGTCTGTGTATATATCTATATGAATATATGTAAAAAAAAAACCTTTCTTAAGTATAACCTGCTTAGGGATATGGTGGGGGAATGAAAGAATTTAAAAAAAATAAAGTAAGTAAGGTGCACAGTAGAGAATTAAACACAATTTACAATGAAGTAAAGAAAAGAGAGATACAGAGCAATATAATTGATTATATTGATATATTTTTTCTTGAATTATTATTTGTTGTTATATATTTTGAATCCTCCCTGATGTTCTGCTGGGCACATGATAATGTTTTCTTGTGTTTTCTTTCATTTTGTTTTGTATTGCTTTTCTGTTCTTCTCTTTGCTATTTCTGTTTCTTCAAGTAGATTCACAAAATTAAAAAAAAAAGATAATATTGCTAAGACAATATTGAATAATAGAAGAGATAATGGGTATTCTGACTTCATTCCTGACCTTATTTCAAAGATTCCTAGCTCAACTTTATTATGCTTACTTATGGTTTTGAATAATACTGCTTATCACTTTAAGGAATTGCCTTTTATTTCTTTGCCCTCCACTATTTTTTAAAATAGGAATGGTTGTTATATTTTGTCTAAAGCTTTTTAAGCATCTATTGAAATAAGCATATGATTTCTGCTGATTTCCTTATTTGTATAGTCAATAATGTTGATAATTTTCACAATATTGAGCCAAACTTGCATACCTGGTATAAATCTGATGTGGTCATAGTGTATAATCTCTGATATAATGCAATAATTGACTTGCTAGGATTTTGTTCAAAATGATACATCAATATTTATCAGAGAATGTTCTTGTTTTGTTTTATCTCTTTTTGGTTTAGGTATCAGCACCATGTTTTCTGTCATAAAAGGAGTTTGGTAGAGCCCTTTCACCTGTTTTTTTTTTTTTTTAATAGTTTATATAGCATTGAAGGTTAAATGATATAAATCAGTTATGAAACCATGTGGTCCTAGACATTTTTTTTTTCTCTTTAGGGAGTCTATCCATGCATCTTTAAATTTTTTTTTTCCCTGTTTGGATATTAGGTTTTGCATTTCCTTAGATTTATCACATTTATTTGCATATGATTAAGTAATGACTGCTTTAATTTATTCTTCATTGTTGCCAATTTCACCCTTTTTGATTTTGATACTGTATATTTGATTTCCTTTTTGTTTGTTTGTTTGTTTAATCAAATTGACCAATGACTTACCTATCTTATTTTTCCATATAAAACCAGTTCCTAGATTTATTAGCTTCATATTTTTTCTTGGAACCTTATTAATCTCACCTGTGCTTTTCAGGATGTTTAATTTGGTGCTTAATGGGGAAGTTTAATTTGTTTTTAATTGCATGCCTAATGCATTGATTTGTTGTTTTCCAATTTGCTTCTGTAAGAATTTAGAGAAATTAATTTCCCCTAAGGATTATTTTCGATGTAGCCTATACATTTTGGTATGTTGTTTTGTTATCATTGTCTTCAACGAGATTATTGATAGTTTCTATGATTTGTTCTTGGATGAATTTTTCTTTAAGATTCAATTATTTATTTTCCAATTAATTTAAATAATCTTTTCACTGTCCTTCATTGAATATGAATATGAATCAATTAATGATTTGAAAAGAATACATTTAGTATATCCATTTTTTTACATTTGATTTTGAGGATTTTATGTCCTTTCCTATGGTCAATTTTTGTATAGATATTATGTGCTATTGAAGAAAACATATTCTTTTTTGTTCCATTTAGTTTTCTCCATAATTCTATCACTTCCCTAATGCTCTATTTACCTCATTTTCTTTCTTGTTTATTTTATTGAATTTATCAAGTTCTAAGAGATGATAACTGAGGTCTCCCATAAATATAGTTTTGGTACTTGTTTTTTTTTTTTTTTTCCTTACAAATCACTTAACTTCTCCACTTAAAATATTGATGATATGCTACTTAGTACATTTGTGTTTATTATTGATATTCATTATCTATGGCAACTTTTAGCAAAATGTAATTTTCTTATCTCATTTACCTACTTTAATTCCCTTAATCTTTTTTTCTTCTTTTTTTATTGTCAAAGCTAGCATTTCTAATACAGTATTGAATAGTAATGGTGATAGTGGGCAACCTTGATTTACCCCTCATCTTATTGGAAATGGTTTCAGTTTATCCCATTACATATGATGCTTGTTCAGCTTAAATCTTCTAAAGTCTGCTCTAGTTCCTTACATTTATTTCTACTCTGCATGTTTCTCTGTTTAAAGTTCTTGTAAGCAACATATTGTAGGATTATGTTTTTTTTTTTAATTCATGCTTATGATTAGTACCTATATTTCCCTCCATGTAATTCTTCATCTTGTTGTCCTCTCTCCTTTCATCCTTTTTTCTTTTCAACAGTGTTTTGTTTCTCCCTGATCTGTCCTCTTTTCTATCATTCCCTATCCTGCCCCTTTACTTAATCTCCTCCTCCTCCTCTACTTCCCAGTTGGGTAAAATAGATTTCTATATATTAATCCCTCTTTGAAATAAAACAGATGCAAGTAAGATTCTATTAATGTTCATTGCCCCACTATCCAATCTTCTCTACTGTAATAGCTCTTTTGCACCTCTTCATATGAAATTATTTACACAATTTTATTTCACCATTCCTTCTGAATACAATGTACTTTTCTTTCTCATTGGTTGCTTTAAAATATCATTTTCTTTAATTCACTATTACCCATACCCTCTGAATATTTGTATTCCTTGCAGTTAAACCATTATGGAAACAATTAAGAACTACAAATGTAATTTTCCCATGTATAATATTGAATATTGCATTTTTTTACCTTTTTATCTATTTGTTCTTCTCTTTTGTCTTGATATTGGAGGTCAAATGTTCATTTACTTCTAGTCTCCTTATGAAACTTTGGAATCATTTTATTTTATTGAATGATCTTTCCCCTTGAAGTTTTATGTTTAATTTCACCAAATAGATAATCCTTGGTTGTAGTCTTAGGTCCTTTGTTTTTCTGAATATTACATTCCATGACCTCTTGTCTTTTAATATTATTGCTGCCAAGTCCTGTGTGATGTTTATTGTAATTCGTTGATATTTGAATTTCTCTTCTCTGACTACTTGTCCTCTTCCTAACATGTGTCTTGGTCTTCCCTATCACCATAATAACTTCCTATGTTCAGATTAATTTTCTTGTTCTTGTTTTTGATGTTTTTGCTTATCTCTCTTTTCTTCTTTCTCTTTATCCCCAATTTCTCTCTCTTTGACTTTGGCTCTCTATTTCTCTCTGTCTCTGTCTCTGTGTGTGCGTGTTCCATTCTCTGTCTCATTCTGCTGTTTTTTTTCTCCCCCTGTCTTAAATTTGAGATCTGCTCCAGATGGAATAAAAGAACACTCTCTCTTAGTTTTAATGCCAGTTGCTACAGGACTTGGATGTTACCTGGTGCTTTAACAATGCTTAGCTGAGGCCCTCAGGGGACCTTTTGCCTAGTACATTCTAACTGGGCGAGGGGAGGTAGGGCTGATGATGTTGGAGGTTATAGGAGTCTAGCAGCTTACCCGGTGCTAAATAGAGGTTTTATCCATGATGTTCATCATGTGCTGAGACCATGTAGGTTGTTTCTGTGTTTCCCTAAAGCTATATTTAAGCACTTGGTGTGGAGGATACCTCACAGTTCAGGGCTGTGCAGAGGTACATAGAGATCTAGCTGCTGCAGAATGTCTGGCCATGGCTATACATGAACACAATTTTTCCTATACCTGAAGAACATGTTCATAATCTCATAGAGGTTCTGATGTTGTTATCAACCTACTCCACCACCATGAGGCTCAGTATCTCCTGCTGATTTGCTAAGATGGGGTTTGCTGTTGGTTCTCTGGGGAATTGCCTGTCTTGGGCTGTGCGACCTGACCCTTACCTGAGTAAACAGTAACCCTCCCACCTATTCTCCAAGTTTCCTGGGCTAACAGATTGTCATCCTATCTCTTTTCTTTTACCTTCTGTGCTAGGACCTGTTTGGGGCATTGTTTTATGGTTGCCTGGAAATGAACATGGGAAGGTTTTAGCTTATTCTTTGCTTGCTCCACAATTTTGCCTTCTAAAGTGAAGAGAATCTCCTTGCTTTTAAAATTAGGGTAATAAGAGTTTTATTTCTTATGTGATGAGATTATTAGGTTACTGTATTTTTTATTGTAGTTATTTTTATTATAAAGTGCCAAATCAGAGGTAATATCAATGAAACCTCTTTTAATTTGGGACTTATCTATAATGGGACTTTTAGAACCATCCCAAGCTTCATTTGAATCCAAGGGCCCCAACAGTCTCAGAAATAACTTTGTCAATATCCCAAGTGGAATGACAAAGAAAATAATGAATAAATAACTATTTGGCTCCTATTCTTTCCACAATGGAATCATGAAATAAGGATATTTATAATTCATATTTTGCAGTTATCTTTTCCTGGTTATCCTCATTCATTCCTTCATTTAATTCCTTGCTTTGACTTAGTACTTCTATCTGCACTTTAGGATCAATATTGAAGACTTGTTTGTGGTGAACTTTTATATATCACACCACTACCATTGTAAAAACCTCCATAGTAGTGACAATGACTTATAGTTTTTGAATGTTTCTGTTTTATGAGTTAAATACTTATTAAACGAGTAATCATTCTGTCAATGAAAAATAAATAAAATAAAAGGACAATATTATCCGTTCTCTTCCTCTAATCTATACACAATCTCAAGAACTGCAATTTATTGGATGCTTTAAAATTTGCAATTCAGTTTGCTTGTGGTTTAAGGATACACAACACCCCTGTGAGGTAAGTACTGCTGAATTTTACCAATGAGAAAACTGACGCTCTCAGGAAGGTTAAGTTACTTGCCATATTCATACAGCCACTGATTTTTAAAGATGGAATTTTAATCCATCCATTCATATGTCCTAGCCCAAATTTCTATTCACAAAACCATGCTACTCCAATATTGAAATAAAGTTAAGGAAGAAAAAATAAATAAATAAATGGCACAGTGAATCGACCTGGTCAATTCACATTGACTTCAAATGCTTAATTTAAAATGACAAAAAGAAAAAAAAAGTGTTATTTTATAGCATTGCCCCAAATTTTCTTAATCATTCCTAAAACCTATAGCAAATATTTTGAAATTCTATTTTTAATCAGTTATATTAAGAAAAATTAACCAAAAATAACAGTCAAATTATTTGATTGAGAAAATTTCAGAAATTGCATGCTATATGTGTGTACACATATAGCTGAAGCACCAAATTGATAAATGGAAACTAAATTTGAACAGTTTGATATGGGACAAGCTCTCATTGTCTCTCTGAGAGCATATAGTAACATACTACTACCAAATATATGTTTTCCATAATGTAAAGGTTATAGAGTTAAAAACCCAGCTTTTATTATTATGTTCAAATATATGTTCAAGTCTAAGAAATGACCTGAACAATGAAGGGGTTCTGAAAAAATATATATTTTATGGACAACATTATATCAAAATAATAGAGAAAATTAATTTACATAATGAAATTGTATATATTCCTCTTAGTCTGTAAAAATTAAGAAGATATATCCTTTGTCCTGTACTTCCTCTGATGTCATAAAAGTTGAACAAACTTGATTAAACAATCATGATCTCATATATCTCTTAAGGAAAAAAAAAAAAAAACCTTCATTGAATGCTAGTCAAACTGAAGCATGTTACAAATTAAAGTAAATTGATAGGATTTACAATTACACTAATTAAGGAAGAGGATTTACATATTTTTAAAGAGGCAGGGACACTTGAGATTCATCATTTTACCTCTTAGCTAAGGAATGCTAAAGTCTCAAATAAAATTTTACATCCCATGGGTCAGATTTTTTTCAGATGAAGTTAATATTAAGGTAGAATTTAGTTTACCAAGATTTGCAGGGAGAATGATCCTGAATCCAAAATAATAAAAGTAAATAAAAATTTCCCTAACTTGTTTTGAATTGAATCATTGTTTTGACCTCTCTCTCTTTTCAATTTCTTTTATTATTTAATTGTTTTGGTTATTTGTTTTTAAATATAATAATTTTAAATCATAACCTTCATTGTATTCATTAAAATTATAAAGACTTTTCTTGTCTTTATAATTTTAATGAATACAATGAAGGTTATGATTTAAAATCTCTTTATTTATCCAGAAGATCAATAAGCATTTTATTAATACCCATTATGGACCAAGCACTGTGCAAAGGGCTGGGGATACAAAGAATGGCAAAAGATAAGCCCTTCTCTCAAGGAGCTTTCTCTCAAAGAGCTAACAGTTTAATGAATTATTTGAAGCATATTAAAAAACAAAACAAAACAAAACTCTAGCAACATGACCAAAACTTCAGTTTGCAGTGCTGCATCAACTTCTCTTTTAGCTTTTATTAAAAATTCAAAGCTCCACAGAATCACTGATGGTGACAGGATTCATTAACAGCTGTTTGAACAGCTAGTAGAAAATGCGCATCACTACTTACACATGGCATATGGTAATTAGCACAGTGGGACAGTGAAAAAGGGACTTCAAAAACAAAAAGATAAGTTAACTTTGATTATTCAATTCTCACTCTTGGTACTACCCATGGACCTTTCAGTCAGGTCTCTTGCTCCCTGTGTGCATATTGGTGGTGTTGCTCAACCCTGAAAAAGCTGTCTTATTAATAGCTAATTTTAAAACAAATTAACTAGATAAAGAAACTTTAGTCTGACTTAGAATACAAAAGCATTTTCTGAATTAAAAAAAGGAAGAAGAAAAAGAGGAACATGTCCTTTACCTATCAAAATATGTCAAATGAATTGTTCTTGGCTTTTTTTTTTTTCAATTGAGATAACATCTTGTCAATATCTAATTTTTATTTCTTTGCTTTTGAGCATACCAGTTAGAAAACTGCACTTATAGTGACACCCAAGAGATGAAACATTGCCAGCATTTTTTTTTCCTTTTTAGAGCTATAATTCTAAGAAATTTGTCCCTAATTAAACAAAAACAATTATTTCAATGTTTTAATCATGAAAACCTGAATTATACTTTTCAAGACCAACTAAAAATCAATTGTTCAAGCTTTGTATGGTCTTCCCCCTTGTGTACATAGTTGTCAAGGACAGACTGAGAGAGGAGGGGAAAAAAAATCATTCTGCCTAAAAATCAAAGCAGAATCCTAAAATGAAAGACAAAGTCAGACAGAATTAAAAAATGTAAAGAAAAAAAAAAAACAGCTTTTTTAAAAAAAAATGTGGCTGTTGTTCTCTTAAACCACAAATAAGTAAATTATTTGATGCTGTCTATTTTGTGGAGGTTGTTACCTTATGTTCAACTAGGGAACTGCAAGTCAATACACAGATGGAGAACCTTGTCGACCAGATATGACAATTGGCTTTAATGTGAAAAGTCACTATTGGCATTTGATTTAGAGTGTTGGCTATAATATAAGTTATGAATGTTCTATTTTTCTGAATTTCAGGGCCAAAATTCGATGCTTTGATTTGGAGGCTAAAATCTGTAAGATTTAATTCTGTTTTATCAAAGCCAAATTATGAATATTTAAAAAAGTAAAAAAGTAAATCTTTACCAAAGTAATTTCGAAGCAGTACACCCAAATGAATAGAAATTAACTGAAATTTTCAGATGTATCAAAATCTGTTCTTGTTTTTCTTTAATGTCTAATGATAAACTGCTTCTAACTATTCAGAATAGAACATTTGCAATCTACAGTTATGTAGGTTTTACGGAAACATTTCTTCACAATAATACTATGAAGTATATGTGTGTGTGTAATATAAGTATTATTATTCCCATTTTATGGGGGGAAGGGAGAGAAAACTGAGTGTGTTAGAGAGTTTAGGTCTTATTGCACAGTTTCCTTTAGAAGAGAACAAAAGGAAAACACAAGAAGAAGGAATGGGGGGCAAAGAGAAGACAAAAGGAGAATAGAATTGAGAAGGGAATGAAACAGAATAAAGTAAGTGGAGTTAGGTGGCAAAATATGTGGAGTTTCAGGCCTAGAGTCAGAAAAACCTGAATGTAAATCTACCCTCAAATACTAGCTGAATTTCCTTCAAAAAGTCACTTACTTCTATTTGACTCAGTTTCCTCCTTTTAAAAATGAGATAGAAAAAAAAATGAAAAATGTACTAGTATATTTGTCAAGAAAATCCCCAAAGATGTTACAGTCAGACAAGATGGAAAATCAACTAAGCAACAAGAATAGAATGACACATATAGAATGCAGCTTGGAGGACTTTCTCAATGTAGCAGAGCTCAGACTATCAGCCTGGTGTTCTTTGTCTCATTATCCTTGTGCTTTATAATCTCTGACTTTTTTCTAAATTCCAATATGATTTCTTTATTTTCTCCTTTTCCTTCAATAAATCAGATTGATTTATTATAAACAACAGTGAAATATGGACAAAAATATGTTTGTTCTGAATATTTTTGTTTGCATGTTATCTGTAAGCTACTTGGAGACAGAGAATTTTTTTTTTGAATCCTTTTGTAGACCCACTGCTTAGCAAAGTGCCTGACACATAAAATTACTTAATAATTGTTTATTATCAATCAATAGATTAATTGACTTCTCCATGTGCAAGAGAAACAATTATATTCTTATTAGATGATAGCTTATTAGTCTTCAATAAACTAGTAGTTACCTATGTTCAACTGAACTTTTTTTTGACACTGAAATTTCAGGAATAAACTGATAATAAAACAAACAAACAAACAAACAAATTCATGCATTCATTTTTTAGCTAGGTTTAACAGTCTCACCCTCTTTGCGAGTGCAGCAAGCCATTTCTGAGGCCAATCCCATTGATTGTCAAAGATTTGATTGTTCCATTTCTGGCCCCTGTATTATAGGAGGATCACAATATTAGTGCCAAATTTCTTATAGACATCTGAATGACTTTTACTTCATTTTAGAAAACCTTAGCGATTCATAATCTAAGCTTTCCCATAATAAGAAAATACAGTAATATGCCACTATGCCCATAAAAAAATAAACATTACTAATTTTAGAACTGGAAGGGATTGTAGAGTTCATGTAGTCTAAATTCCTCAGTTAATATGTGAGGAAACACATTTGTAGAGGTGATATGATGAGTCTAAGGTAACATTGGAAGATCAATGGTTTCATGCATGCTGATTTTTCAATCACAGGATATGCATTTATAAAATCAGATATATCTTCTCCTTCATTTTTTGCCTTAATTAATGCCTCTTCTAATCTTGTCATATTCTGCTTCATAAGAGATGCCTTAATAGGTGGTTCTGATTGCATTATTCCCTTTCCCCCTCTTACTTCTTCCTCCACCTATGAAGGGTTAATTAAGGGGGAAGGGTCATGAGATGTGGAATGATCTAATTTTTCCTGCTGTGAAGTATCACACTCCAAAGCTTTTCACTTAGTTTAGTTGGCACTTTCTTCTTTTTCCTTATTTTAACACTTATAAAATTCCCTAAAGCCAGTTGTATTAAATTATATGTATTAAGTATGTCTTTGGAAATTGAGTTAAGTCCATTTTTATTATAGAATTGACAAAGATCCTCTCCTACTAATTTCCACTCATCTAGATCCAATTCTTTTTCCAGAGAGAAACAAAGACATATGTTCTTTGCAGTTTCTAAAAGTTCAGTGATCTGCTGTAAAATTATAATCAAACCTTGGCTTTCCATAACTTTGACAAGGCTCTCTAAACATTTTCCTTGAACAGAAACAGAAGGTTGTTTTCTAAACATCTGTCCCATCTTAACTGAAATTCTACTTTAACTCTTTTAACAAAATTTCTTTGTTGTACTCACCCTAAATTCTGGGTTGAGGAGACTTTTCCACTGGATCAGGATCAGAGGCTTTTCCATTGAAATCCACTGAGGGGGCCTGTCAGCCCCACATTCAGAGCACTGAAATGTGTTGTTTTTCTTCTTTAAAATACAATGGTTCTCGGACTTCCGGCCAAGATGGTGGAGAGGAAATACACTGCTGTGTAACCTCCGTGTTTTTCTCTCACTATTCATTTCATTTCATGCCTCTGAATTAATGCTCGACTGAAAAAAAAACATACAATTACTTACCAAGAGAAACCATTCTTGAGACTCATCAAGAAAGGTCTGTTTTTGTGCGAGGGCGGGGACGGTATTTAAATCGGAAGCAGTCTGCGGGCAGCAGCTGCAGCAAGAGCACAGAAAGCAGCTCAGAGCCAAGCAGAGCAGAGAGGGGGTGGAGCATGATCGCAGCCGTCTCTGCGGGGAGAGCTTTGCTACAGGATTAGATACTTTGCTCCGGCAGCAAGTCAGCAGGCCAGCAGAGAAGCTAAAAACACCGGGAGTGAAGAATACAACCCCAAACAGCTGGAGTCTCTCTGGACCTGGCCACCCCTCCCCCACAGTATCTCAGAGCGCTCGGATCTCAGAGCACACACGCCATAGCACAGTAGGACCCGTGCCTCACGACTACCCTGCCCCTCCCCCAAAGAAAGCAGCCTCCATTCAAGGGTTTTTTTTCTTCTGTTTCTTTGATAGTTTGTCTTTGATTAATAGACAGAATGAGCAAGAAACTGAAAAAGAATTTAACCGTTGACAGCTTTTATACAGATAAAGAGCAGACTCCAAATCCTGAGGAGACTAAAAACAGACAGTCCCCAGGTGAATCCCCAAAGGAGGAGATCATATGTTCCTCAGCACAGATGAATCTCATGGAGGAAATTAAAAAGGCTCTCACAAGGGAGCTAGAAGAAAAATGGGAAAAGGAGAGGGAGGCTTTGCAAAAGGGGAAGGAGGCTTGGCAAAAGGAGAAGGAGGCTTTGCAAAAGGAGAGGGAGAGTTGGCAAAAGGAGAGGGAGGCTTGGCAAAAGAGCCTGGAGAAGTCAGTTAAAGAGAGAGTGGATAAAGAAACCAAATCCTTGAAAAATAGGATTGGTGAACTGGAAAACAAAATTGGTGAAATGGAAAAAAATTCCACAGAACAAAAGAACTCAATTGGACAATTAGAAAAAGATCTTAAAAAAGTGAGTGAAGAAAATACCTCACTGAAAATCAGGGTCGAACAATTGGAATTGAATGACTCGAGGAGACAAGAAGAATCAGTCAAGCAAATCCAAAAAAATCAAACAATGGAAAAGAATGTGAAATACCTTCTGGGGAAGACAACAGACCTGGAAAACAGATCCAGGAGAGACAACCTGAGAATCATCGGACTTCCAGAAAAGTATGATGAAAAAAAGAGCCTGGACACTATTTTCCAGGAAATTATCAAAGAGAACTGCCCAGAAGTCATAGGAACAGAGGAAAAAATAAACATTGAAAGGATTCATCGATCACCCATTGAAAGGGATCCTAAAATCAAAACACCAAGTAATATAGTGGCCAAATGCCAGAACCCTCAGGCGAAGGAAAAAATATTGCAAGCGGCTAGAAAAACCCAATTCAAGTATCAAGGAGCCACAATAAGGATCACCCAGGATCTGGCAGCATCCACATTAAAGGATTGAAGGGCCTGGAATATGATATTCCGAAAGGCTAAGGAACTTGGTATGCAACCAAAAATAACTTACCCAGCGAGATTGAGCATCTTTTTCCAGGGAAGAAGATGGACATTCAAAGAAATAAGCGAATTTCATCTATTTCTGATGAAAAAGCCAGAACTTAACAAAAAATTTGATCTACAAGCACAGAACTCAAGAGAAATCTAAAAAGGTAAAGGTTAATCTTGGGATCTATATTTCAGCTATAAAGATGTATAAAGAAAACATGTATACCTTGTTCTAGAAACTAGATGTGGAAAGGACATTGTACCAGAAAAAAGGGAAAGTGGGGGTACTACATTTCATGAAGAGGCAAAGAAAACCTAGTATATCTGAGAGAAAGAATGGAGAGGGATGAATATAGTGAGTATTTTACTGCTTTCAGAATTGGCATTAAGAGAAGAATTTTAGACATATTCAATCTATGGTGAAACTTCTCCTACCTCATTGAAAAGTGAGAAGGGAAAAGTGAAAAGGGAAGGAATAAGCTAAGTGGAAGTAAATACGCTAACTGGGAGGGAAAGGGGTAAGTTGGGGGGGGAACTCTAAGGGGGCAGGGAGGGATACTAAAAAAGGGAGGGCTGTGAGAAGCAAGTGGTGCTCACAAGCTTAATACTGGGAAGGGGGGTAAGGGAGTAAGAAGGGAGAATAGCATAAACCGGGGTTAACAAGATGGCAAGTAATACAGAATTGGTCATTTTAACCAAAAATGTGAACGGGGTAAACTCCTCTATAAAGAGGAAGCGGTTAGCAGAATGGATTAAAAGCCAGAATCCTACAATATGTTGTTTACAGGAAACACACCTGAAGCGGGGTGATACATGCAGGTTAAAGGTAAAAGGTTGGAGCAAAACCTACTATGCTTCAGGTGAAGCCAAAAAAGCAGGGGTAGCCATCCTGATCTCAGATCAAGCTAAAGCAAAAATTGATCTAATCAAAAGAGATAAGGAAGGGCACTATATCTTGCTAAAGGGTAGAATGAATAATGAAGAAGTATCTATATTAAACATATATGCACCAAGTAGTGTAGCATCTAAATTCTTAAAAGAGAAATTAAGAGAGCTGCAAGAAGAAATAGACAGTAAAACTATAATAGTGGGAGATCTTAACCTTGCACTCTCAGAATTAGATAAATCAAACCACAAAATAAATAAGAAAGAAGTCAAAGAGATAAATAGAATACTAGAAAAATTAGATATGATAGATCTCTGGAGAAAATGTAATGGGGACAGAAAGGAGTACACCTTCTTTTCAGCAGTTCATGGAACTTATACAAAAATTGACCATATATTAGGACATAAAAGCCTCAAACTCAAATGCAGTAAGGCATAAATAGTGAATGCATCCTTTTCAGACCACGATGCATTGAAAATTACATTCAATAAAAAGCCAGGGGAAAGTAGACCAAAAAATAATTGGAAACTAAATAATCTCATACTAAAGAATGATTGGGTGAAACAGCAAATTATAGACATAATTAATAACTTCATCCAAGAAAACGATAATAATGAGACATCATACCAAAATATATGGGATGCAGCCAAAGCGGTAATAAGGGGAAATCTCATATCTCTAGAGGCCTATTTGTATAAAATAGAGAAAGAGAAGGTCAATGAATTGGGCTTGCAACTAAAAATGCTAGAAAAGGAACAAATTAAAAACCCCCAATCAAACACTAAACTTGAAATTCAGAAAATAAAAGGAGAGATCAATAAAATTGAAAGTAAAAAAAACTATTGAATTAATTAATAAAACTAAGAGTTGGTTCTATGAAAAAACCAACAAAATAGACAAACCCTTAGTAAATCTGATTAAAAAAAGGAAAGAGGAAAATCAAATTGTTAGTCTTAAAAATGAAAAGGGAGAACTCACCAATAATGAAGAGGAAATTAGAGCAATAATTAGGAGTTACTTTGCCCAACTTTATGCCAATAAATTCGACAACTTAAATGAAATAGAAGAATACCTCCAAAAATATAACTTGCCTAAACTAACAGAGGAAGAAGTAAAAATCCTAAACACTCCTATCTCAGAAAAAGAAATAGAACAAACTATCAATCAATTCCCTAAGAAAAAAACCCCAGGACCAGATGGATTTACATCTGAATTCTATCAAACATTCAAAGATCAATTAACTCCAATGCTAAATAAACTATTTGAAGAAGTAGGGATTGAAGGAGTCCTACCAAACTCCTTTTATGACACAGATATGGTACTGATACCTAAACCAGGTAGGCTGAAAACAGAGAAAGAAAATTATAGACCAATCTCCCTAATGAATATTGATGCTAAAATCTTAAATAAAATATTAGCAAAAAGATTACAGAAAATTGTCACCAGGATAATACACTATGACCAAGTAGGATTTATACCAGGAATGCAGGGCTGGTTCAATATTAGGAAAACTATTAACATAATTGACTATATCAACAACCAACCAAACAAAAACCATATGATCATCTCAATAGATGCAGAAAAAGCATTTGATAAAATCCAACAGCCATTCCTAATAAAAACACTTGAGAGCATAGGAATAAAAGGACTTTTCCTTAAAATAGTTAGGGGCATATATTTTAAACCTTCAGTAAGCATCATATGCAATGGGGAAAAACTGGAACCTTTCCCAGTAAGATCTGGAGTGAAACAAGGTTGCCCACTATCACCATTATTATTCAATATTGTATTAGAAACACTAGCCTCTGCAATAATAGTCGAGAAAGAGATTAAAGGAATTAGAGTAGGCAATGAGGAAACCAAACTACCACTCTTTGCAGATGATATGATGGTATACCTAGAGAACCCCAGAGATTCTACTAAAAAGCTATTAGAAATAATTCATAAGTTTAGCAAAGTAGCAGGATACAAAATAAATCCCCATAAATCCTCAGCATTCTTATACACCACTAACAAAATCCAAGAGCAAGAGATACAAAGAGAAATTCCATTCAAAATAACTGTTGATAGCATAAAATATTTGGGAATCTACCTACCAAAGGAAAGTCAGGAATTATATGAGCAAAATTACAAAAAAGTTTTCACACAAATAAAGTCAGACTTAAATAATTGGAAAAATATTAAGTGCTCTTGGATAGGCCGAGCGAATATAATAAAGATGACAATACTCCCTAAACTAATCTATTTATTTAGTGCTATACCAATCAGACTTCCAAGAAAATATTTTAATGATTTAGAAAAAATAACAACAAAATTCATATGGAACAATAAAAAGTCGAGAATCTCAAGGGAATTAATGAAAAAAAAAATCAAATGAAGGTGGTCTAGCTGTACCTGATCTAAAATTATATTATAAAGCAGCAGTCACCAAAACCATTTGGTATTGGCTTAGAAATAGATTAGTTGATCAGTGGAAAAGGTTAGGTTCACAAGACAGAATAGTCAACTATAGCAATCTAGTGTTTGACAAACCCAAAGATTCTAAATTTTGGGATAAGATTTCATTATTTGATAAAAACTGCTGGGATAACTGGAAATTAGTATGGCAGAAATTAGGCAAGGACCCACACTTAACACCACATACCAAGATAAGATCAAAATGGGTCCATGACCTAGGCATAAAGAACGAGATTATAAATAAATTAGAGGAACATAGTATAGTTTATCTCTCAGACTTGTGGAGGAGAAAGAAATTTGTGACCAAAGATGAACTAGAGACCATTACTGATCACAAAATAGAAAATTTTGATTACATCAAATTAAAAAGCCTTTGTACAAACAGAACGAATGCAAACAAGATTAGTAGGGAAGCAACAAACTGGGAAAACATCTTTACAATTAAAGGTTCTGATAAAGGCCTCATTTCCAAAATATATAGAGAACTGACTCAAATTTATAAAAAATCAAGCCATTCTCCAATTGATAAATGGTCAAAGGATATGAACAGACAATTTTCAGATGAAGAAATTGAAACTATTACCACTCACATGAAAGAGTGTTCCAAATCACTATTGATCAGAGAAATGCAAATTAAGACAACTCTAAGATATCACTACACACCTGTCAGATTGGCTAAGATGACAGGAAAAAATAATGATGAATGTTGGAGGGGATGCGGGAAAACGGGACACTGATGCATTGTTGGTGGAGTTGTGAACGAATCCAGCCATTCTGGAGAGCAATCTGGAATTATGCCCAAAAAGTTATCAAACTGTGCATACCCTTTCATCCAGCAGTGTTTCTATTGGGCTTATACCCCAAAGAGATACTAAAAAAGGGAAAGGGACCTGTATGTGCCAAAATGTTTGTAGCAGCCCTGTTTGTAGTGGCTAGAAACTGGAAAATGAATGGATGCCCATCAATTGGAGAATGGCTGGGTAAATTGTGGTATATGAATGTTATGGAATATTATTGCTCTGTAAGGAATGACCAGCAGGATGAATACAGAGAGGCTTGGAGAGACCTACATGGACTGATGCTAAGTGAGATGAGCAGAACCAGGAGATCATTATACACTTCAACAACGATATTGTATGAGGATGTATTCTGATGGAAGTGGATTTCTCTGACAAAGGGCTTAACTGAGTTTCATTGGATTAATGATGGACAGAAACAGCTACACACAAAGAAGGAATACTGGGAAATGAATGTGAACTATTTGATTTTTGATTTTCTTCCTGAGTTATTTTTACCTTCTGAATCCAATTCTCCCTGTGCAGCGGGAGAACTGTTCGGTTCTGCAAATGTGTATTGTATCTAGGATATACTGCAACATATTTAACATATATAGGACTGCTTGCCATCTTGGGGGGGGGGGGGAGGAGGGAGGCAGGGAAAAAAACGAAACATAAGTGATTTCAAGGGATAATGCTGTGTAAAAATTATCCTGGCATGGATTCTGTCAATACAAAGTTATTATTAAATAAAATTAAATTAAAAAAATATATATATAATGGTTCTCTCTGGAAGCAGGTTTCTTGGGGAGGTTTACTGGCGGCAGCCTTAGTATCAATTTGGATCAATAATTACCCCAAATGCAGCCACGTGTTAAAAGTTCAGATCTTTTATTGCTTCCTCCAAAATAGCCTGGTTAATTTTTCTTAGAGGCCTATCTCTCTGCTTGGTTCCAAGAGTTCCCTCCGAATGTCTCCAAATCCAAAGGTTTGTCCTTTAGCCTCCAGCCAGCACTGAGGTGGAAGATGCAATGAATCTCTCTTGCCTCAGAGAGAGGACTTGTGTGCTTTCTACCAGAGTGCTCCTCTCTGATCCCTGGCAATATTCCAAAGTAACTCACTAACCTGAAGCTAAGAGCCTCTTTATATATGATCATCTAAATTTGAAGAAAATAGTCAATTAGAATAAGTAGGTAGATAGACACTGACATAGGTATATATTTGCATATATGTTTTTATGCAAATTAAATATGTCTATATATACTATATACACTAACAACAATTAGATATTCTTTTTAAATATACGACAAAATTATTATGTAAATTTCTTTTTTTCTTTTTTTTCTTTCCTACAGCCACACCAGAAATGGCTATCATTAGACACACATAGGTGTGTGTATACACATAAATGTATATGTACATGTATGTATTCACATATACATGTGTACAATTATTCTATACAAACTTCTATTAAAGCTTTTTTTCTGGATGTAGATAACATCTTTCTTCTTATATCTTTTATAATGAATTTGAGTATTTTAATAGAAAAAAATAACTTATTTATTCAATGTTTTTCTTAAAATAATATTATTGTTACAGTATGCAATGCAATGTTTGCTTGGTTGTGGTCATTTCATTCTTAATTATTTTGTGTAAGTCTTTCCATGTTCTAATTTCCTCATCTATAAAACAGAAATAAAAGTAACACCTACCTCAGGAATATTGTGAAGATCAAATGAGTAAACATATGTAAAATGTTTTACAAATCGTAAAGAAATAAATACTTTATGTGTATTTTATGCATTATGTGTATATAGATAGATAGATAGATAGATAGATAAATTTGAACATGAATGATTAGGTATTTGTCATGTGATTACTATAGACCAATCACCATACTAAGAGATGAGATAACAAAAAATATTGAGATAGTCTTTGTTCTCAAAGAGCACACATTGAATTGGGCCAAAGGTCACATAAAAAAGAAAGTTCATTTAAAAAATGATAGAAGAGCCTAGAAGTCTTACATACGTATCAGGTTGTTAAATGTAAGGGTTTACTGCTCATTAAGTTGCATTAATAACTCAGATGACAATACTGAAGACATTTTCAGGGAGTGACATGGTAGATAGTAAAAGAAACACACAAAAAATGGTGTAATTTGGAGGATCTGCATCTCATTAAATGCAATAGTGTTGATGATTCTTACATCATATAAGCTATATAAGCATTCTAACAACCCAATTGTTTTCTGAGTATGGAGAGAGGAAAAGAAGCAGGGGAAGCAAAGTAAAGGACTTCCTTTTGTTGATTGTGGCTTCTCCAGCTGCCCAACCATTTCTTGATTAATAAATATAGCCCTGAATCAGTAGAGAAATAAGGATCTATAGAAATATATTTATACCCCTATTACTCCCTGACTTTTCTTTGTAAAGAAAAATACTTTTTCTTTTACAAAACTTTCTTCAATTACTGATTCAATTAATGACTGATATTCTCTTTTTTTTTTAATTTTGCTGTACAAAAAGAATCAAACTCTGAAATACTGTATAATTATCCGGTGAAGGAAATAAAAAATGCAGGTGTGCAAAAATATAGGGATTGGGAATTCTATGTAATGGTTCTTAGTGATCTCCCAGAGTTCTTTCTCTGTGTGTAGCTGGTTCAGTTTATCATTGCTCTATTGTAACTGATTTGTTCATCTCATTTTTGAAGAGAGCCACATCTATCAGAATTGATCATCATATAATATTATTGTTGAAGTATATAATGATCTCCTAGTCCTGCTCATTTCACTCAGCGTCAGTTCATGTAAGTCTTGCCAGGCCTTTCTGAAATCATCCTGCTGGTCATTTCTTACCAAACAATAATAGTCCATAATATTCATATACCACAATTTATTCAGCCATTCTCCAATTGATGGGCATCTAAACAATTTCCAGCTTCTGGTCACTACAAAGAGGGCTGCCACAAACATTCTTGCACATACAGGTCCCTTTCCTTTCTTTAAGATCTCTTTGGGATATATGAACAGTAGTAACACTGCTGGATCAAAGGGTATGCACAGCTTGATAACTTTTTGAGCATAGTTCCAAATAGCTCTCCAGAATGGTTGGATGTATTCACAATTCCACCAACAATGTATCAGTGTCCCTGTTTTCGTACATGCCCTCCAACATTCCACATTATCTTTCCCTGTCATTCTAGCCAATCTGACAGGTATGGAGTGGTATCTCAGAGTTGTCTTAATTTGTATATCCCTGATTAATAATGACTTGGAGCATCTTTTCATATGGATAGAAATAATTTCAATTTCTTTGTCTGAGAATTGTCTGTTCATATCCTTTGACCATTTATCAATTGGAGAATGGCTTGATTTCTTATAAATTAGAGTCGATTTTCTATATATTTTGGAAATGAGGCCTTTATCAGAACATTTAACAGTAAAAATGTTTTCCCAGTTTATCGCTTCCCTTATGTCTGCATTAGTTTTGTTTGTACAAAAACTTTTCTATTTGATATAATTGAAATTATCTATTTTATGATCAATAATGATCTCTAGTTCTTCTTTGGTCATAAATTCCTTCCTCTTCCACAGGTCTGAGAGATAAGCCATCCTATGGTCTTCTAATTTATTTATAATCTCATTCTTTATGCCTAGGTCATGAACCCATTTTGTCCTTATTTTGGTGTACAATGTTAAGTGTGGGTCAATGCCTAGTTTCTGCCATAATAATTTCCAATTTCCCCAGCAATTTTTGTCAAACAGTGAGCTCTTATCCCAAAAGCTGGGGTCTTTGAGTTTGTCAAAGACTATATTATTAAAGTTATTGGCTGTTTTGTCCTTTCAACCTAACCTATTCCACTAATCAACTAGTCTATTTCTTAGCCAATACCAAATGGTTTTGGTAACCGCTGCTTTACAATATAAATTTAGATCTTCCACCTCGGTGCTGGCTGGAAGATGAAGGACAAACCTTTGGATTTGGAGACATTTGGAGGGAGCTCTTGGAACCAAGCAGAGAGATAGGCCTCTAAGAAAAATTAACCAGGCTATTTTGGAGAAAGCAAGGAGGCTAGGCCACCTCCATTTAATTTTTTTTTCATTAATTCCCTTGAAATTCTTGACTTTTTGTTTTTCCATGTGAACATTGTTGTTATTTTTCTAGGTCATTAAAATAGTTTTGGGGGAGTCTGGTATAGTGCTAAATAAATAGATTAGTTTAGGTAGTATTGTCATCTTTATTATATTTGTTCAAGGTATCCAAGGGCATTTAATATTTTTCCAATTGGTTAGATCTGACTTTATTTGTGTGGAAAGTGTTTTATAGTGTTGCTCATATAGTTTATGATTTTCTCTTGGCAGATAGATTCTGAAATATTTTATATTATCGGTAGTTACTTTAAATGGAATTTCTCTTTGTAACTCTGACTGTTGGATTTTGCTAGGGATATACAAGAATATTGATGACTCATGTGGGTTTATTTTGTATCCTGCAACTTTGCTAAAGGTGTGGATTATTTCTAATAGCTTTTTAGTAGAATCTCTGAGGTTCTCTAAGTATACCATCATATCATCAGCAAAGAGTGATATATTTTCTTTCTCTGTTTTCAACCTACCTGGTTTAGGTATCAGTACCATAACTGTGTCATAAAAGGAATTTGGTAGAATTCTTTCATTCCCTATTTTAAAAAATAGTTTATATAACATTGGGGCTAATTGTTCTTTAAATTTTTAATAGAATTCACATGTAAAGTGATCTGGTCCTGGGGATTTTTTCTTAGGGAGTTGATTAATAGCTTGTTCTATATGTTTTTTTTTTTTTTTCTGAAATGGGATTATTTAATCAATTTACTTCTTCCTTTGTTAATCTGGAAATCCTATATTTTCAGAGGTAGTCATCCATTTCACTTAGGTTATCAAATTTATTGGCATAAAGTTGGGCAAAGTAACTCATTATTATTGCTCTAATAGCCTCTTTATTTGGTGAAAAGTTCTATCTTTTCATTTTTAAAACTAAGAATTTGATTTTCCTTCCTCCTTTTTCTAATCAGATTTACCAAAGGTTTTTCTATTTTAATGTTTTTTTTCCCCATAAAATCAACTCTTAGTTTTATTTATTAGTTCATTTTTTTTACTTTCAATATTATTAATTTCACCTTTTAATTTTAGAATTTCAAGTTTAGTATTTGATTGGGAAATTTTAATGTGGTCTTTTTCTAGCTTTTTAAGTTGCAAGCCCAATTCATTGATCTTCTCTTTCTCCCTTTTATTCAAGTATGTCTCTAAAGACATAAAATCCCCCCTTATTACTGTTTTGGCTGCATCCCACAAATTTTGGAATGATGTCTCATCATTGTCATTATCTTGAGTGAACTTATTAATTGTGCCTGTAATTTGCTGTTTCACCCAATCATTCTTTAAGATAAGATTATTTAGTTTCCAATTACTTTTTGGTCTATTTACCCCTAACTTTTTGTTGAATTTAGTTTTTATTGCATCGTGATCTGAAAAGAAAGCATTTACTATTTCTGCCTTCCTGCATTTAATTTTGAGGTCTTTATGTCCTAATATATGGTCAATATTCATATAGGTTCCATGAACTGCTGAGAAGAAAGTGTACTCCTTTCTGTCAGCATTCAGTTTTCTCCAAAGATCTATCATACCTCATTTTTCTAATATTCGATTTACCTCTTTAATTTCTTTCTTATTTGTTTTGTGGTTTGATTTATCTAATTCTGATAGTTCAAGGATGAGTTCTCCTACTATTATAGTTTTGTTGTATATTTCTTCTCGCAACTCTCTTAACTTCTTCTTTAGGAAGTTGGATGCTATACCACTTGGTGCATATATGTATAATATTTATATTGCTTCATTGTCTTTACTACCCTTCTAGCAAGATATATTTTCCTTCCTTATCTCTTTTAATTGCAACAATTTTTGCTTTTGCTTGATCTGAGATAAGGATGGCTACCCCTGCATTTATGACTTCACCTGAAATATAGTAGATTTTGCTCCAACCTTTTACCTTTACTCTATATGCATTTCCCTGTTTTAAATGTGTTTCCTGTAAAGAACATATTGTAGGTTTTCTGACTTTTGATCCAGTCTGCTATCTGCTTCTGCTTTATGGGAGAGTCCATTCCATTCACATTTATGATTAAAATTATTAATTCTGTATTTCCTGCCATCTTGTTATACCCAGATTATGCTTTTCTTTTTCTTGCCCCACCCCTTTTCCCCCCTTCCCCAGTATTAAACTTATAAGCACCACTTGCGTCACATAGCTTTCCCTCTTTAGGATCTCTTCCTTCCCCCTTTTAATCCCTTCCTCTTTCTTGTACCCTTCTCTTATTACTCTTTTCCGTTTCCCTTTTAACCCTCCAATTTTAATGGGGTGAGAGAAGTTTCTCTGTAAAACAAATATATCAATTATTTTCTCTTTGAGCCAACTCTGATGAGAGTAAGAACACACAATGTTCCTCTTCCTCTTTAAATTCCTTCAGATAATAGGTTTCATTTGCCTCTTCATGGGATGTAGTGTCCCTCTTTTTAGCTCCCCTTTTCCCTTTTTCTGACACTATCCCCTTTCCATTTCTACTTCACTTTTTTATGTTACATCAGTAAAATCAAATTATACATGTACTCTTTTTGTATATCCACAACAGAAATACAATTCTCAAGAATTTTTACCTTTTTCTGCTTCTCTTGAATCCTATGGTTGGAGATCAATTTTTTTGTTTAGATCTGATTTTTTCTTTAGAAACAAATGGAATTCATCTGTTTCATTAAATGTCCATCTTCTTCCATGGAAGAAAATGTTCATCTTAGCTAGATAGTTTATTTGTGGCTGCATTCCAAGTTCTTTTGCCTTTTAGAATATCAGATTCCAGACCCTTCAATCCTTTAATGTTGAGGCAGCCAGATCTTGAGTGACCCTTATTGTGGCACCTCAGTATTTGAATTGTTTTTTTCCTGGATGCTTGTAATTTTTTTTTTTCTTTAGTCTGATAGTTCTGAAATTTGGCCTTTTGTGTTGGGAACCCCTTTGTGATACTGTCTGGAGACTGCTATTAGTCTCCTCGGGGTTTAAAATCTGCCCTCTTTCTGATTAGAAGCTATCAATTGTCCTTTTGATTCTTTTACTCATTTTTTCTAAAGCCTTTATGGTCTGACTGCAGGGCAAGGAGATTGCCAGCTTCCTATGCAGAGCAGGGATAAGTATATGGACAGTAGCTGTCCTGTCTATGGGTTGCAGAGAGTGGGTGAGCTCTGGGAGTGCTCTGGGAAAGGCTCCAAACTGGAAGTGACTAGGCCTAGGAATCAAGGGCTGAGCTGCGGGAGTTTCCTGAGAGCAGCCTCATTGTGAGGAGTAGAGACTGTCTTGGGGCTAGAGGCTGAGCAACAAAAGTATCACTTTCCCCTGCAAAAGCCTGCTTTGAGTATTAGCTCTTGCCCTACCTCTCATGGCACCAGAAGTATCTTCTTCCTGGGAAGTATAGTCAAGCTGGGGAAATTCCACTGCCCCAGGCTGAGTGGCCCACTGTGCAGATTAGAGGCTGCCCCTGTCTGTGCCTCATGATGTGCAGATTTGTGACTGTCCCAGCAAAAGCCCCTAGTTTCAGAATACCACTGCAGAGCTGTGATATGGTCTATGCTGAGTGACATCTGGTCCTGGGTGGGCACAGCCTGATCCTGTCAGGCTCTGGCATACTTTCAGAGTACCCTCTATCCTAGGCTATAATTTCTCTGCTGGTCCACTACTCCACAACCAAAGCAAAACAGTTGGCCTATCCAGAGAACTCACTTCCTTCCAAGCATGGAAACCGCCCCTGCTTCCAGTTCTCTACAAATGCTAGCCTCTAATTTTATCCCTGCCTGCGCTGGTCTGTTCCTGCTGCTGAGGACAAACTTTTTCTGGTAATCTTCCAGATTATCTTCAGTTGGTGAGTTGTTGCACTTCCAATCTTTGTGAATTTTACCAGTCAAGTGCTATTTTTGAGACTGAATTTAATAATTGGTAGTGAGGGCATGAGAGAGGCTCAGAAAATCATGTGTGCCTTTTCCGCCATCTTGACTCCACCCTCGAGGTACTGCATTTGTAAGTGGATGGAAAGATTGAGGTTTTATCATCATTTGTGTGTGGCTAAAGTAAATTAGAGGCATAGGTCCCAGGGAGTAAATATGTTGAGGAAATAAGTGATTAATTGCTAGATGGAGAGCCATTATATATGTTAAACGCTCAAAATATGAAGATTCATATGAGACTGACCTTGGGAAGCTGGGAAAATTATAAATCTGTTGTCTAAAACACGAAGGAAGAAATAAGAATTATCTGGAGGTCTGTAAATGATAGCTATCAGAGTTTTGATTGAGTGGTAGATATAAATTGCAAGACCCTCAAAGAAGGAGGACAAAAATGGGGACAAAGTCAAAAATAGCAATCAAGAGTAGGAATCATTCTGGTTTACCTGCTTTACTTGGTAAGCTAAAGGCAATGAGTGAAGATGAATCCAGTACTGCAAAGTGTAGCCAAGTGTGATGACTGTATATTTAAAATCAGTCAGAGTCAGGAATTCAGGTTAAGGGAAAAATCTTCAATCTTTGTTCTCAGTAAAGGTGAGGGGGGATTGCAATAGCAATATGGGCAGCTGCAACAAGAAGCCAGCTAGCAGAGGGAGATCGGAGATGAAGGGTTGTAGCAATAGTTATGTGAGCAGCTGTGTCAAGACGCCAGCCAACAGTCTCTCCTTCTGCTTCCCTTTGCACTCCCCTGCCTCCACCCACCAAAAACGTCATTTCCTATAAAACACATCAGAACTTGCACAAAGAGTGGGCAGGGCCATTCTTTCTCCAAGCATATATATTAATAGAGCATGGTCCAATTATTATTTAGCCTCACATGCTTGGGACCTCAGTGCATCAAATCAAGACTCAGCCCGTTACAGCCCAGGAGGCTATGTTATCAAGTGGGACCAAGTTTCAGGAATAACAAATAGTACACCAATATATAAAAAACATAGATAATAATATAGATTTTAGGGTGATGATAAGTATGTTGTATGAGATATTATGGGGTCTGAATTTGTTTAAAAAGGTTTGTGCCCATATTATCTAAGAAGATCCCAATGTTTTCTAAAATATAGCAAAATCATGTTCTCTGTTAGGTATTCTCACATCATGGCTGGCAGATTTGTTCTATTCATTCATTCATTTATTAATTTAGGAAATTATCCTTTCAATTTATTGAGTTAGTAAGCCAGATTTTCCCAATAACTAAAATATATTCTGGTTTTAAATTAGAGTCCCTTCAAAGATTCATTAATAACATCAGATCATTACAAAACTGTTTATATTAGCTCCAAAAGTTTGAGTTATAACCCAAATCTCAGTTTTGTTACTTGCTTATTTATGAATTAAATAATCTTATAATGAGAAAAATGAATTCTGGAGAGTGGATATTATCAAAGATTTGTTTATTCATTAATAAAGTGTAGATATGAGCAAGTTGAGAACAAGTTAGATCAATCTTACTCAAGAATATTAATGGCACCAACTGGAAAAATATTAAATGCTCTTGGATTGGGCGAGCAAATATAATAAAGATGACAATACTACCTAAATTAATCTATTTATTTAGCACTATACCAATCAGACTTCCCAAAAATTACTTTGATGAATTAGAAAAAATAACAACAAAGTTCATATGGAAAGACAAAAGGTCAAGAATTTCAAGGGAATTAATGAAAAAAAATCAGATGAAGGTGGCCTAGCTGTACCAGATCTAAAATTATATTATAAAGCAGCAGTTACTAAAACTATCTGGTATTGGCTAAGAAACAGACTAGTTGATCAATGGAATAGGTTAGATTCAAAGGACAAAACAGCCAATAACTTTAATAATATAGTGTTTGACAAACCCAAAGACCCCAGTTTCTGGGATAAGAATGCACTATGTAACAAAAATTGCTGGGAAAATTGGAAATTAGTATGGCAGAAACTAAACATTGACCCACACTTGACATCGTACACCAAGATAAGGTCAAAATGGGTTCATGACCTAGGCATAAAGAAGGAGATTATATATGTTAGATATGTTGCAGTATATCCTCGATACAATATATGTTTGCAGAACTGAACAGTTCTCTTCTTGTACAGGGAGAATTGGATTCAGAAGGTAAAAACAACTCGGAAAGAAAAACAAAAATGCAAATAGTTCACATTCGTTTCCCAGTGTTCTTTCATTGGGTGTAGCTGCTTCTGTCCATCTTTTATCAATTGAAACTCAGTTAGGTCTCTTTGTCAAAGAAATCCACTTCCATCAGAATACATCCTCATACAATATCGTTGTCGAAGTGTATAATGATCTCCTGGTTCTGCTCATTTCACTTAGCATCAGTTCATGTAAGTCTCTCCAAGCCTCTCTGTATTCATCCTGCTGGTCATTTCTTACAGAACAATAATATTCCATAACATTCATATATCACACTTTACCCAGACATTCTCCAATTGATGGGCATCCATTCAATTTCCAGTTTCTAGCTACTACAAACAGGGCCGACACAAATATTTTGGCAATACAGGTCCCTTTCCCTTCTTTAAGATCTCGTTGGGATATAAGCCCAGTAGTAACACTGCTGGATCAAAGGGTATGCACAGTTTGATAACTTTTTTGGGCATAATTCCAGATTGCTTTCCAGAATGGTTGGATTCATTCACAACTCCACCAACAATGCATCAGTGTCCCAGTTCTACCACATCCCCTCCAACATTCATCAGAAATCTAATCCTTGAAAAACAGAATTAGTGAATTGGAAAAAGAAAATACCTCTCTAAAAATAAAATTGGCAAAATGGAAAAAAAATTCCATAGAACAAAACAACTCACTTAAAAACTCAATTGGACAATTAGAAAAAGATATAAAAAAGTGAGTGAAGAAAATAATTCATTGAAAATCACAATTGAACTAATGGAATTGAATGACTCAAGGAGACAACAAGAATCAGTCACGCAAAACCAAAATAATGAAACAATCAGGAAAAAAAATGTCAAATACCTTCTTGGGAAAACAACAAACTTGGAAAATAGATCTAGGAGAGAGAATCTGAGAATTATTGGACTCCCTGAAAAAGATGACGAAAAAAAGATCTTGGACACGATTTTCAAGGAAATTATCAAAGAGAACTGCCCAGAAGTTATAGAAAGAGAGGATAAAATATAAATTGAAAGAATTCATCTATCACCTACTGAAAGGGATCCTAAAATCAAAACTCCAAGAAATATAGTGGCCAAATTCCAGAACTATCAGAAAAAGGAAAAAATACTGCAAGTTGCTAGAAAAAAATCAATTCAAATATAGAGTAGCCACAATAAGGATTACTCAGGATCTAGCAGCATCCACAGTAAAGGATTGAAGGGCTTGGAATATGATATTCTGAAAGGCTAAGGAACTTGGTATACAGACAAAAATAGCTGACCCAGCCAAAATGATCAACTTTTTCCAGGGAAGAAGATGGACATTCAACAAAATGAGTGAATTTCACCTATTTTTGATGAAAAAACCAGAATTAAAGAAAAAGTTTGAGCTACAAATATAGAATTCAAGAGAAACCTAAAAAACGTAAAAAGAAATCTTGAAAACTATATTGCTGCTATAAAGATATATAAAGAATACACGTAAAGAAACTAGAGGTGGAAGATGGTGAAGAGGAGGCACACAGCTGTGTAACTCCATGCTTTCTCTCACTATCCATTTCATTACAAGCCTCTGAATTAATGCTTGACTGAAAAAAAAACCCACAAATAGTTACCAAGAGAAGCCATCCTTGAGATTCGCCAAGAAAGGTCTGTCTTTACTGGAGGGCTGGGACAGTTTTAGATCGGGCGCAGATGGTGGGCAGCGGCACTGAGCACGGGAGCAGACTGGAGAGGGGGTGGGGAGTGATCGCAGCTGTCTCTGTGGGGAGAGCTTTGCTACAAGATTAGATACTTTGCTCCAGCAGCAAGTCAGAAGCCCAGCAGAGAAACTAAAAACACCGGGGGTGAAGAATATAAGCCCAAACAGCTGGAGTCTCTCGGGACCTGGCCGCCCTCCCTTCCTCCCCCCACAGTGACTCAGCACACTCTGGGATCTCAGAGCGCAGGCGCAGCACAGTAGGGCTAGTGCCTTACTGCTGCCCCCCGCAGTCTGTAGAGGAAGCTCAGTAACACCACCCAGCCCCTCCCCCAAAGAAAGACTCCAGTTTTTTCTGTTTTTCTTTGCTAGTTTGTCTTTGATTATTAGACACAATGAGCAAGAAACTGAAGAGGACTTTAATCCTTGACAGCTTCTATACAGATAGAGAGCAGACTCTAAATACTGAGTAGACTAAAAGCAGACTGTCTCCAGGTGAATCCCAAAGGAGGAGATCATCTGTTCCTCAGCACAGATGAACCTCATAGAAGTAATTAAAAAGGCTCTCACAAGGGAGCTAGAAGAAAAATGGGAAAAGCAGAGTGAGGTTTGGCAAAAGGAGAGGGAGGCTTGGCAAAAGAGCCTGGAAAAGTCAGTTAAAGAGAGAGTGGATAAAGAAGTAAAATCCTTGAAAAATAGGATTGGTGAATTGGAAAACAAAATTGGCGAAATGGAAAAAAATTCCACAGAACAAAAGAACTCAATGGGACAATTAGAAAAAGATTTTTAAAAAGTGAGTGAAGAAAATACTTCACTGAAAATCAGAATTGAACAATTGGAATTGAATGACTCGAGGAGACAAGAAGAATCAGTCAAGCAAATCCAAAAAAATCAAACAATGGAAAAGAATGTAAAATACCTTCTGGGGAAGACAACAGACCTGGAAAACAGATCCAGGAGAGACAATCTGAGAATCATTGGACTTCCAGAAAAGTATGATGAAAAAAAGAGCCTGGACACTATTTTCCAGGAAATTATCAAAGAGAACTGCCCAGAAGTCATAGGAACAGAGGAAAAAATAAACATTGAAAGGATTCATCGATCACCCATTGAAAGGGATCCTAAAATCAAAACACCAAGGAATATAGTGGCCAAATGCCAGAACCCTCAGACGAAGGAAAAAATATTGCAAGCGGCTAGAAAAACCCAATTCAAGTATCAAGGAGCCACAATAAGGATCACCCAGGATCTGGCAGCATCCACATTAAAAGATCGAAGGGCCTGGAATATGATATTCCGAAAGGCTAAGGAACTTGGTATGCAACCAAAAATAACTTACCCAGCGAGAATGAGCATCTTTTTCCAGGGAAGAAGATGGACGTTCAACAAAGTAAGCGAATTTCATCTATTTCTGATGAAAAAGCCAGAACTTAACAAAAAGTTTGATCTACAAATATAGAACTCAAGAGAAATATAAAAATGTAAAGATTAATCTTGGGAACTATATTTCAACTATATAGATGTATAAAGAATACATGTATACCTGGGTCTAGAAATTGATGTGGAAAGGACATTGTACCAGAAAAAGGGTAAAGTGGGGGTAGTACATCACATGAAGAGGCATAGGAAACCTAGTATATCTGAGAGAAAGAATGGAGGGGGATGAATATAGTGGGTATCTTACTGCCTTCAGAATTGGCTCTAAGTGAAAAATCTTAAGATATATTCAATCTATGGTGAAACTTCTCCCACCTCATTGAAAAGTGAGAAGGGAAAAGTGAAAAGGGAAGGAATAAGCTAAGATGAAGGGAATACGGAAACTGGGAGGGAAAGGGGTAAGATAGGAGGAGGAACTCTAAGGCGGGGGGAGGAACACTAAAAAGGGAAGGCTGTGAGAAGCAAGTGGTGCTCATCAGCTTAATACTGGAAAGGGGGAAAGGGGAAAGAAGGGAGAAAAGCATAAACCAGGGTTACAAGATGTCAAGTAATACAGAATTGGTCATTCTAACCATTAATGTGAACGGGGTAAACTCCCCCATAAAGAGGAAGAGGTTAGCAGAATGGATTAAAACCCAGACTCCTACAATATGTTGTTTACAGGAAACACACCTGAAGCAGGGAGATACATGCAGGTTAAAGGTAAAAGGTTGGAGCAAAATCTACTATGCTTCAGGTGAAGTCAAAAAAGCAGGGGTAGCCATCCTGATCTCAGATCAAGCTAAAGCAAAAATTGATCTAATTAAAAGAGATAAGGAAGGGCACTATATCTTGCTAAAGGGTAGCATGGATAATGAAGCACTATCTATATTAAACATATATGCACCAAGTGGTGTAGCATCTAAATTCTTAAAAGAAAAATTAAGAGAGCTACAAGAAGAAATAGACAGTAAAACTATAATAGTGGGAGATCTTAACCTTGCACTCTCAGAATTAGATAAATCAAAACTCAAAATAAATAAGAAAGAAGTCAAAGAGCTAAATAGAATACTAGAAAAGTTAGATATGATAGATCTCTGGAGAAAATGTAATGGAGACAGAAAGGAATACACTTTCTTTCCAGCAGTTCATGGAACCTATACAAAAATTGACCATCTATTAGGACATAAAAACCTCAAACTCAAATGCAGTGAGGCAGAAATAGTAAATGCATTCTTTTCAGACCACGATGCAATAAAAATTACATTCAACAAAAAACCAGGGGGAAGTAGACCAAAAAATAATTGGAAACTAAATAATCTCATACTAAAGAATGATTGGGTGAAACAGCAAATCATAGACATAATTAATAACTTCACCCAAGAAAACGATAATAATGAGACATCATACCAAAATGTATGGGATGCAGCCAAAGCGGTAATAAGGAGAAATTTCATATCTCTAGAGGCCTATTTGTATAAAATAGAGAAAGAGAAGGTCAATGAATTGGGTTTGCAACTAAAAATGCTAGAAAAGGAACAAATTAAAAACCCCCAGTCAAACACTAAACTTGAAATTCAAAAAATAAAAGGAGAGATCAATAAAATTGAAAGTAAAAAAAAACTATTGAATGAATTAATAAAACTAAGAGTTGGTTCTATGAAAAAACCAACAAAATAGACAAACCCTTAGTAAATCTGATTAAAAAAAGGAAAGAGGAAAATCAAATTGTTAGTCTTAAAAATGAAAAGGGAGAACTCGCCACTAACGAAGAGGAAATTAGAGCAATAATTAGAAGTTACTTTGCCCAACTTTATGCCAATAAATTCGACAACTTAAATGAAATAGAAAAATACCTCCAAAAATATAGTTTGCGCAAACTAACAAAGGAAGAAGTAAATATCCTAAACAGTCCCATCTCAGAAAAAGAAATAGAACAAACTATCAATCAACTCCCTAAGAAAAAATGCCCAGGACCAGATGTATTTACATGTGAATTCTACCAAACATTTAAAGAACAATTAACTCCAATGCTAAATAAACTATTTGAAAAAATAGGGATTGAAGGAGTCCTACCAAACTCCTTTTATGACACAGACATGGTACTGATACCTAAACCAGGTAGGCTGAAAACAGAGAAAGAAAATTATAGACCAATCTCCCTAATGAATATTGATGCTTAAATTTTAAATAAAATATTAGCAAAAAGTTTACAGAAAATCGTCACCAGGATAATACACTATGACCAAGTAGGATTTATACCAGGAATGCAGGGCTGGTTCAATATTAGGAAAACTATTAGCATAATTGACTATATCAATAACCAAACAAACAAAAACCATATGATCATCTCAATAGATGCAGAAAAAGCATTTGATAAAATCCAACATCCATTCCTAATAAAAACACTTGAGAGCATAGGAATAAATGGACTTTTCCTTAAAATAGTCAAGAGCATATATTTAAAACCATTCAGTAAGCATCATATGCAATGGGGAAAAACTGGAACCTTTCCCAGTAAGATCTGGAGTGAAGCAAGGTTTCCCACTATCACCATTATTATTTAATATCATATTAGAAACACTAGCCTCGGCAATAAGAGTGGAGAAAGATATTAAAGGAATTAGAGTAGGCAATGAGGAAACCAAACTATCACTCTTTGCAGATGATATGATGGTATACCTAGACAACCCCAGAGATTCTACTAAAAAGCTATTAGAAATAATTCATAATTTTAGCCAAGTAGCAGGATACAAAATAAATCCCCATAAATCCTCAGCATTTTTATACATCACCAACAAAACCCAACAGCAAGAGATACAAAGAGAAATTCCATTCAGAATAACTGTTGATACCATAAAATATTTGGGAATCTATCTACCAAAGGAAAGTCAGGAATTATATGAGCAAAATTATAAAAAAGTCTCCACACAAATAAAGTCAGACTTAAATAATTGGAAAAATATTAAGTGCTCTTGGATCGGCCGAGCGAACATAATAAAGATGACAATACTCCCTAAACTAATCTATTTATTTAGTGCTATACCAATCAGACTTCCAAGAAAATATTTTAATGATCTAGAAAAAATAACAACAAAATTCATATGGAACAATAAAAAGTCGAGAATCTCAAGGGAATTAATGAAAAAAAAAATCAAATGAAGGTGGCCTAGCTGTACCTGATCTAAAATTATATTATAAAGCAGCAGTCACCAAAACCATTTGGTATTGGCTAAGAAATAGATTAGTGGATCAGTGGAAAAGGTTAGGTTCACAAGACAGAATAGTCAACTATAGCAATCTAGTGTTTGACAAACCCAAAGCCCCTAAATTTTGGGATAAGATTTCATTATTTGATAAAAACTGCTGGGATAACTGGAAATTAGTATGGCAGAAATTAGGCAAGGACCCACACTTAACACCACATACCAAGATAAGATCAAAATGGGTCCATGACCTAGGCATAAAGAACGAAATTATAAATAAATTAGAGGAACATAGAATAGTTTATCTCTCAGACTTGTGGAGGAGAAAGAAATTTGTGACCAAAGATGAACTAGAGACCATTACTGATCACAAAATAGAAAATTTTGATTACATCAAATTAAAAATCCTTTGTACAAACAAAACTAATGCAAACAAGATTAGAAGGGAAGCAAGAAACTGGGAAAACATCTTCACAGTTAAAGGTTCTGATAAAGGCCTCATTTCCAAAATATATAGAGAACTGACTCAATTTATAAGAAATCAAGCCATTCTCCAATTGATAAATGGTCAGAGGATATGAACAGACAATTTTCAGAGGATGAAATTGAAACTATTACCACTCATATGAAAGAGTGTTCCAAATCATTATTGATCAGAGAAATGCAAATTAAGACAGCTCTGAGATACCACTACACACCTGTCAGATTGGCTAAGATGACAGGAAAAAATAATGATGAATGTTGGAGGGGATGCGGGAAAACTGGGGCATTGTTGGTGGAACTGTGAACGGATCCCACCATTCTGGAGAGCAATCTTTAACTATGCCCAAAAAGTTACCAAATTGTGCATACCCTTTGATCCAGCAGTGTTTCTATTGGGCTTATATCCCAAAGAAATACTAAAGAAGGGAAAGGAACCTGTATGTGCTAAAATGTTTGTGGCAGCCCTGTTTGTAGTGGCTAGAAACTGGAAATTGAATGGATGCCCATCATTTGGAGAATGGCTGGGTAAATTAAGTTATATGAATGTTATGGAATATTGTTGTTCTGTAAGAAATGACCAGCAGGATGAATTCAGAGAGGCTTGGAGAGACTTACATGAACTGATGATAAGTGAAATGAGCAGAACCAGGAGATCACTTTACACTTCGACAACGATATTGTATGAGGATGTATTCTGATGGAAGTGGATTTCTTTGACAAAGACTCAATTTCAATTGATAAATGATGGACAGAAGCAGCTACACCCAAAGAAAGAACACTGGGAAATGAGTGTGAACTATCTCCATTTTTGTTTTTCTTTCAGAGTTGTTTTTTACCTTCTGAATCCAATTCTCCCTGTGCAGCAAGAGAACTGCTCGGTTCTGCACACATATATATTATCGAGGATATACTGCAATATATTTAACATATATAGGACTGCTTGCCATCTAGGGGAGGGGGTGGAGGGAGGGAGGGGAAAAATCGGAACAGAAGCGAATGCAAGGGATAATGTAAAAAAAAAATTACCCTGGCATGGATTCTGTCAATATAAAGTTATTATAAAATAAAATAAAGTATTAAAAAAAAAAGGGAAAGGGACCTGTATGTGCCAAAATGTTTGTGGCAGCCCTGTTTGTATTGGATAGGAACTGGAAAATGAATGGATGCCCATAAATTGGAGAATGGTTGGGTAAGCTGTCATATGTGAATGTTACAGAATATTATTGTTCTGTAAGGAATGACCAGCAGTATGAATATAGAGAGGCTCTGAGAGACTTACATGAACCAGTGCTGAGTGAAATGAACAGAACCAGGAGAACATTATACACTTAGACGATGATACTGTATCAGTATGTATTCTGATGAAAATGGATATCTTCGACAAAGAGAAGATTTAATTCAGTTCCAATTAATCAATGATGGACAGAATCAGCTATACCCAGAGAAGCAACACTGCTTTATGAGTGTAAACTGTTTGCATTTGGGTTTTTCTTACCAGTTATTTTTACTTTCTGAATCCAATTCTTCCTGTGCAACAAGAGAACTGTTCAGTTCTGCACACATATATTGTATCTAGGATACATTTTAGGATATAATGTAACATTTTTAACATGTATTAGATTGTCTGCCATCTAGGGGAGGGGATGGAGGGAGGGAAGGTAAAAATTGGAACAGAAATGAGTGCAAGGGAAATGTTGTAAAAAATTACCCAGGCCTGGGTTCTGTCAATCAAAAGTTATAAGTATTAAAAAAAAAAACTTAAATACTTTGAAATATCAGAATTTCAAGAAAATATTGATCAAAAAAGAACTGACTATTTTACCAAATTGGTTAGTCTGTACTTAAAAATTCAAGACCTAAGTTTTATAGATTTTATTACTATTTAGTAAATCATTCTTCCTAAAATCAACAATGAAGATAGAGCCTTACAAAACATATTGTCAATGACTGCTACCAGGCTGCTACCCTTATTTAATAGATAAAACGTCTTAAAATAGGAAAGACCTGATCCTAACTTTGCTACTAAAAATTACTAAAACCACATATAAATGTCATTTCTTATTATTTCTCCAACTCATAAGTACATGCGTAGAAATAACACTGTTATTTCTCCCTTCAATAGTACAGCCTCATCAATCCAATTCAATATAACTGATTCAATTTAGCAATCATTTATTAACCTCTTATTTCTTTCCAGAGAAGTTAGATGTTAAGTTTGAAATCTCTCCAATACTACCTCTAAGTTATCACTTCAGGGCCATTCTTTGGGTGATCATAGCTAAAACATTTCTCTCTCTTCTTTGTATGCTCTTCGTGACATACTCTCAGAGAAAACCAAATGATTTTAAGGGAAATGTGAAAGTCAAGGATGCTTTGAATAACAAAGAACCACCCTACATATAGGACTACTGAATTACATTATATAACTAGAAGACCCAAGTTTCATGAATAAACTCTTAAGTTCTCTGAATCCTGTCACAGTCCCTGACATAAATGAGATCATAGACTCAGACAGCCCTAGCACCAATGTCTCAAATCATGGTGCTACCTGCCATGCCAACTATGTGATAGTTGTCCAGACAATTGTTTTCTCCAGTTCTTTTTTTATAATTTTGACTTTATTCTAACAGTATTTATATGACTCTAACATAGTCAAAAATTGATTTATTTAGATGACAGAAAAGAAAGTATCCAAATTGTGTATTGTGATAAACAATTTACATTGATAAATAATACAGGTTTTTTTTTTTTGTTTGTTTGTTTTTTTGTTTTGTTTTGCAATAGAAACAGTGCAGTGGTATCTTTGTCTCATTCATTAGGTATATTTAAATACAAGTTCATAAGTTGTGACTAAGAGTAAAGACATGCTTAATGGGGACTAGCTGTGAGGCAGAACTCCCTCTAAGAGTAGAGAGGCATCGTTTGCAGTTTTTCACCTAAAGCTTTGCCACTTGGCTCCTGAGGCCTGGGGCAGCATGCCAATCCAACTGTCATTGGGAACAGTGCCCATCCAGCAGATGAACAGGACTTCATGAAGCCATGAGGCCTTGTTCACATATCAAATATGTTAACTAAGGGCAGGTTTCCCAGTTATAAATCTTCAAATATGTTCTGAAAAGCTTTGCCAGCATAAAGAGGATACATCGACTTTAATCTACCTATAATGTGGATTAACCTTGAAATTTATTTAGGGGAGAACACTTCAGACAAAAAGGCAAATCTATTATTTTCCTAGAAATGGAGCTTTTGGATTTGTGTTTTTCTGTAAGTTTACTTACTGCGAATGCCATATTGATCTAATGGTTTTGTGCTTGGCACAATTATTTAAATAACTTTAATCTAAGGTTTACAAATGCTCTGGAACATTGTTTATGACACAATTTATCCAAGACAAACCAGAATACTGACTGTGGTACTTCCTGTGATGGTCCTCATCTGACAGTCTTTGATCATTTTTGTTTTATTCTTATTATTACATATATATATATTTTAGGAAAAGTGTCCTTATTATGAAATGAATGTTAATGAAATATGAGTCCAATGCATAGAAGCAACATATAGATTATCTAGAGTTTCATTATAAAGTTCAGCAAATATTTTAGTTATGTCTTTGATTAATGATAACAATTCTTGATAAAGCATTTTTAAAAAGCATGAATGTTTTAATGAACGAAGAGACAAATTTATATGAATAAGGAAAGCTAGAGAGGAAGCCATTCACAAACGAATTTTCTTTATTAAATCAATGACAATAAAATTTGAATTCCAGAAATTAAATGTTGACAAGCATACTATAAAACATGCTGACCTTACTTCAGAAATGGAGTCCCAATCTTAGATCTAGGCATCCTTCTCACATTATTTATAGATGCTGCAAAAAAGCAAAGATAAATGCATCTAAGAGCAAATAATGGTTATTTTTAAAGGCTGCAGTTAAAAATGGGATTTATGTACTTAGAGAAAGAATAGCCTTAGGGTGTTCTCAGCATGGGTACAAAACTAATTCTAAAGAAAGGAGCAACAAACAAAAACATCAAAATAAAACTCTCAAATTCTCTTTTCATGTGAAACTTAAGAATGTGGCACAAAAAGTCCTTTAATTATTCTATTGCTTAAAACATCTCCCCCAAGAAGTTTTTAAAGAATTTTTAAAGAATTATATTTTGTTTTTTAAAAAAATCATAGTTTTATCTTTAAAATAATTGTTTTTATTAGTTTTAAAGAATTATTTTTGTTGTATTTAATAATGATATATTTTAAACTCACAGTAGCACACAGATTATTGCCAGGGAAGCATTTTTTTCAAATAAACCTGGAGCATAAAAATAATAACAGAAAATTCTATATATGTATTTATATATTTATGTACATTTATATTTATATTTTCCACAAATACGGAACAACATTGGTCTCATTAAAACTACCAAAAAACCCTCTATCTGTATAATAAAATAACCTATCTGCATAATAAAATGAAAAGTAGTTTATGACATATTCCAATTGGATAGAGCCCAGAAGTCTATTCCTGAAAAGCATTTGTAGATAGGGCAGTGGATTGGAAACAGCATGGCCCAGTATATAAGCTTTCTTCATTTATTAGCTGCATGATCCTAAGCAAGTTGTTTACCCTCTCTATGTCTTAGTTTCCTCATCAGTTCAGTGAAAAAGTTGAATTTAGTGGTCTCTTAATTTCACTTTTAGTTTTAAGTCAATGATATCATGATTTAATATTGGTTTAAGTTGCTTGCCAGCTTAATAAAACATTGCCACTTCTACAAACTATATCCAACAATGAAATATAATTTTACCATCTCATAATAAACTAAAACAACAACAACAACAACAACAAAGACTAGATGATATAAGTTCCTAGCAAACTCATTATTGATTTTTTTTTTAATTTGGAAAAAATACTTTCTTCTTATTAGTTTTATGCCAAGTTAACAGCCATAAAACAAGACTATTCAACAACTTTAGAAGAGATGCTAATAAAAACTAGCCTTTTCTTTGACTTTCTAATAATAAAATCAGATGAGACTTTAAACAAGCATATGTATATTTTCCAGTTATTCACTACTATGGTAAAGAAAATCCATTTGAAATCAAGGAGTCATTTTTTCTGCATGGTTAATCCCTAGAGATGCTCCTGTTTGTGAAAACATAGTGTTGACAATGACTTGAGCTCAGAGTTGAAAAGGGGGATTAAAAGCTGGATTGATTTTAGAAATTTGCAGGATCTATTACTGACCCAAAATTTGGAGGGTCTTACATGAAACAGGTATATATAAATCCATCAGCATGGGATGTATTACATAAGCACATAGTAATATAACACAGGCTAATATTGATGTAACAAATAACATGAATTAACATGAGGAATTATACATATTCATAAGTCCTAGAAGGAGGACATTTAAATAACAATCACACATACACCTTCTTCAGTTGCCAAGAGAAAATAACAATCACACATACACCTTCTTCAGTTGCCAAGAGAAAATCCAAAATAAATTGTCTATTATTGAATATGTCAGGGAATCCAATGATTCCTATAAGTTTTGAAGTCCTATAACAGTCTTATTAACAATTTTTGATATTCATGAGTTAATTTTCATAACTGCCAAGCTCTTTCAGTGGTGGGTACAGACAGCAATGGAACCACCCAATGTTTCTTGGGTCTTTTCCTTTGTTTCGAGATACAAGGAGATGTTATGGACCTGAACTTGAAGCAAGGTACTAAGTGAAATTGAGGAGACAATGCTTAAATCTAGTTTAGAATTGATATAATCCTACAACAAATAAAGGTTTCCCAGTGACATAATGATTGGTGTGTACTCAATGTGCAGCATATAAGCAAGAAACTCTCAGGGACAGGGACAAAAGCCCACTCTCGGAGGCAGAGACAGATTCATTCCATATTCCACCTTTGTGCTGGCTGGAGACATTCAGAGGGAGCTAGGGGCTGAAGCTCAAGACTTTGAAGGCCACAATAAAGGACTGGATTTTAATTCCTGGCTGTGTTTGAGGTGATTATTACACAGAACTAAAACTAAGGTTGCCTCCAGAAAACCTCCCCAAGAAACCTGATCCCAGAGAGAACCATCTGATATTATACAAAAGAAGAAGAACACCACAAGGAAAGTATCTCAGAGAACTCCTGGGACTTCATAAGAGTCACATTGCTATTAAATATTGGAGATGAACTTTAAGGTTTTTATGTCCTAATATATGGTCAATTTTTGTATAAGTTCCATGAACTGCTGAAAAGAAGGTGTACTCCTTTCTGTCCCCATTACATTTTCTCCAGAGATCTATCATATCTATTTTTTCTAGTATTCTATTTATCTCTTTGACTTCTTTCTTATTTATTGTGTGGTTTGATTTATCTAATTCTGAGAGTGCAAGGTTGAGATCTCCCACTATTATAGTTTTGCTGTCTATTTCTTCTTGCAGCTCTCTTAATTTTTCTTTTAAGAATTTAGATGCTACACCACTTGGTGCATATATGTTTAATATAGATAGTGCTTCATTATCCATGCTACCCTTTAGCAAGATATAGTGCCCTTCCTTATCTCTTTTAATTAGATCAATTTTTGCTTTAGCTTGATCTGAGATCAGGATGGCTACCCCTGCTTTTTTGACTTCACCTGAAGCATAGTAGATTTTGCTCCAACCTTTTACCTTTAACCTGCATGTATCTCCCTGCTTCAGGTGTGTTTCCTGTAAACAACATATTGTAGGATTCTGGGTTTTAATCCATTCTGCTAACCGCTTCCTTTTTATGGAGGAGTTTACCCCGTTCACATTTATGGTTAAAATGACCAATTCTGTATTACTTGCCATCTTGTTAACCCCTGTTTATGCTTTTCTCCCTTCTTACTCCCTTCCCCCCCTTCCCAGTATTAAGCTTGTGAGCACCACTTGCTTCTCACAGCCCTCCCTTTTTTAGTATCCCTCCCCCCCTTAGAGTTCCTCCCCCTATCTTACCCCTTTCCCTCCCAGTTTCCGTATTCCCTTCCGCTTAGCTTATTCCTTCCCTTTTCACTTTTCCCTTCTCACTTTTCAATGAGGTGGGAGAAGTTTCACCATAGATTGACTATGTCTAAATTTTTTCTCTTAAAGCCAATTCTGAAAGCAGTAAAATACTCACTATATTCATCCCTCTCCATTCTTTCTCTCAGATATAATAGGTTTTCTTTGCCTCTTCATGAAATGTAGTATCCCCACTTTCCCCTTTTTCTGGTACAATGTCCTTTCCACATCTAGTTTCTAGAACAAGGTATATCTCTATTCTTTATACATCTTTATAGCCAAAATATAGTTCTCAAGATTAATCTTTACCTTTTTAGATTTCCCTTGAGTTGTGTACTTGTAGATCAAATTTTTTGTTAAGTTCTGGGTTTTTCATCAAAAATAGGTGAAATTCGCTTACTTCATTGAATGTCCATCTTCTTCCCTGGAAAAAGATGCTCATTCTCACTGGGTAAGTTATTTTTGGTTGCATACCAAGTTCCTTAGCCTTTCAGAATATCATATTCCAGGCCCTTCGATCCTTTAATGTGGATGCTGCCAGATCCTGGGTGATCCTTATTATGGCTCCTCGATACTTGAATTGGGTTTTTCTAGCTGCTTGCAGTATTTTTTCCTTTGTCTGCGGGTTCTGGCATTTGGCCACTATATTTCTTGGTGTTTTGATTTTAGGATCCCTTTCAGTAGGTGATCGATGTATTCTTTCAATGTCTATTTTACCCTCTGTTTCTATGACTTCTGAGCAGTTCTCTTTGATAATTTCCTGTAAAATAGTGTCCAGGCTCTTTTTTTCATCATACTTTTCTGGGAGTCCAATGATTCTCAGGATGTCTCTCCTGGATCTGTTTTCCAGGTCTATTGTCTTCCCCAGAAGGTATTTCACATTCTTTTCCATTGTTTGATTTTTTTTGGATTTGCTTGACTGATTCTTCTTGTCTCCTCGAGTCATTCAATTCCATTTGTTCAAACCTGATTTTCAGTGAAGTATTTTCTTCACTCACTTTTTAAAAATGTTTTTCTAATTGTCCAATTGAGTTCTTTTGTTCTGTGGAATTTTTTTCCATTTCGCCAATTTTGTTTTTTAGAGAGCTATTTTCTGTTTCCAGTTCACCAATCCTATTTTTCAAGGATTTGATTTCTTTATCCACTCTCTCTTTAACTGAGTTGGATGACTTCTCCAGACTCTTTTGCCAAGCCTCCCTCTCCTTTTGCCAAGTCTCCCTCTCCTTTTGCCAAGCCTCCCTCTCCTTTTCCCATTTTTCTTCTAGCTCTCTTGGGAGAGCCTTTTTAATTTCCTCCATGAGATTCATCTGTGCTGAGGAACAGATGATCTCCTCCTTTGGGGATTCACCTGGGGACTGTTTGTTTTTAGTCTCCTCAGGATTTGGAGTCTGCTCTTTATCTGTATAGAAGCTGTCAAGGGTTAAAGTCTTTTTCAATTTCTTGCTCATTCTATCTAATAATCAAAGACAAACTATCAAAGAAACAGAAGAAAAAACCCTTGAATGGAGGTTGCTTTCTTTGCAGGAGGGGCTGGGTGGTGTTACCGAGCTTCCTCTACAGACTGCAGGGTAGCAGTGAGGCACTGGCCCTACTGTGCTGGGCCTGCGCTCTGAGATCCGAGAGCGTGCTGAGACACTGTGGGGGACAGGTGGCCAGGTCCCGAGAGACTCCAGCTGTTTGGGGTTGTATTCTTCACCCCCGGTGTTTTTAGCTTCTCTGCTGGGCTGCTGACTTGCTGCTGGAGCAAAGTATCTAATCCTGTAGCAAAGCTCTCCCCGCAGAGATGGCTGCGATCACGCCCCACCCGCTCTCCGCTCTGCTCGGCTCTGAGCCGCCTTCCGTGCTCTCGCTGCCGCTGTTTCCCACAGCCTGCTTCCGATATAATAACCATCCCCGCCCTCGCGCAAAAACAGACCTTTCCTGACGAGTCTCAAGGATGGTTTCACTTGGTAACTAATTGTATGTTTTTTTTCAGTCCAGCATTAATTCAGAGGCATGAAATGAAATGGATAGTGAGAGAAAAACATGGAGGTTACACAGTTTTGTGCCTCCTCTCCGCCATCTTGGCTGGAAGTCCTGGAGGTGAACTTTGAATCCATTTTGAAACGACTTTAAAAGTTATTCTGAAACTTTGCATACCCACACACTTCTTGTCTGTGATTAAATATTTTTTTGTAAAAAATCAGGTCTCTCTAAAATATAATAAAAAGAATGTATATATTGTATTACCACAAATATTAAAGAAAAGAAACACTATTCTTGGGTCTCTTTAGGATCATTGTACCATATACTGAGAAACACTAATATGAGTGTAAAAGTTTACAAAAAAGAACTTACTTCATTGAAAGTACAGAGAAACTTCTATTCATAGTCTCCCCAGTGGGCAGTTTATACCCAAATAGTTTTATGAATCTTTCTTTTCAAAAGTAGACCAACTTTATTCAAAACTCTAGGGTGATAAAAAAAATTATGGTAGAAGAGGTAGAATATAATTTAATATATCATAGTAAAGCTTATTAATTTTAGCTTAGCTTCACTTTTCTTTATGTATGAATGCATATGTTCTAAAGTACTACGGTGTTTACAAATAGTGTTGATGATATTGACTATTTTTATTGTATTACTATATAATGAATATAAATTCTTCTCAGTTTGAAATGTATTGTTTCTGATATTTTAAAAATTAAACATATGCAATGTTATATAAATAAATCATATTTATCAAAATTTATTTATAGGCAGCAGTAACATCTTATTTTATAATATGTATATATCCCCATGGCTCAGCAAACTGAAAATATTTTCCTTTTATACTTTCACTTCTTGTAAAATACAAAGACAAAAACTTTCCTTTAATAATTCACTGTTTTAGCTTTTTTTTTTTAAATCTGGGCATTTGAACTCTAATATATACTAGATCAAACACTTACTTTCATCAAGAAGATGAAAAGATATTCCCTGTGTTGTCCCAGATTTAAAAAAAAAAAAAAACAGTAAATTCTAAAAATAGATAAAAATGCAGAGTGATTCTAGAACATATTGTGAGTGCCATATATTTCATTGATATCATATCAACTTGCAATCACATGAAATTAAGATCTATTTTGTTTTGGTTTTGAAACATATAAAGTAGGGACTACTATTGCCTTCTTCAGTATGGTGAACTTCTTTCATTTCTCTTTGTACTTTTGAGAATGAGAATAGAAGACACTGGAAAGAGTCTTTCAGCTTTATTTTTTTTAATCTCAGCTATTTATCCTTTCTTTCTCTTGACTGTGTACATGTTAATGAAAACAATTATCTAAAATCAATGTACCTTGAAGTATTTTCACAAATAGAAGTATAAGATGATTTGTAGTAATGTACAATTGGTAAAATATAGCTTATCACTGGGAATGGAGTTATGAACATTTGTTTTCCTTGAATTCAATTTTACCCCACACAACTCTGAGCAACACCACTAACCTTTTTTGCAGCAGTTCCCTCATCTATAAAATGATTTTGAAAAGGAAATAAACTACTTCAGTAGCTTTGCCAAAAAAAAAAAAAAAAAAAGCCCAAATAATGTCAGGTAGATCATACACAACTGAAAATACAAAACACCACCAACAACAACAATAAAGAATTTTAAAATAATAGCCATTTTGAATAAATCACTCTTAAAAGTCTTTTTTTTTAATTTAAAACACATTATTGGCTCTATTTTTTTCCTTCCCCTCTCCCAATTATTGAGAATAAAAATAAAATAAATCCATAAAATATGTGTAATAATTTATTTAAAAAATGCATTAGCTATGCCTAAAAAGAAGAATGAAGAAAAAGAGGAGAAGAAACAACAAGAACAAGCAGAAAAAGAACAATAACAAGGAGAACAGTAACAAGAATGAGAGAAGGAGGGAGGGAGAGAGAAAAGAAGAAAGAGGGAAAGGGGGGAGAAAGAAACAGAAAGAGAAAGAGAGAGGGAGGGAGAACAAAAGAAGTAAAGAAGAAAAGAGAGAGGATAAAGAAAATATGCTTTAATCTTTACTCTGAGTCTATTCTTTATATGGAAAAGGATGAAATGTATTATTATGGAATTTGGAAAATGGAAATTTTGGAAGTGTGACTGTCATTGTGTTGATCAGAGTTGCTAAGACTTTCATAGTTGAATTATCTTTATAATATTGCTGTTATTGTGTAAATTTTTCTTCTGATTCTGTTAACTTCATTTTGCAGCATTTCATATATATCTTTCCAGGTTTTTTTCTGATACCATCTTTTTATAATTTCTCACAATAGTATTCCATGGAATTAATATTCTATAACTTGTTTAGCCATTCCCCAATTAATGTATTTTCCCTAATTTTTGACACTTTCATTCCACAAAGGTAACAACTGCAAATATCTTTATAAATATGTCACCTTTTCTATTTTTTTAAAGTATAGTCCTACTCATTTATCATTGTTTATTATCACTACCATTAAATGGCATGTACAGATTTATAACTTTTAAAAATTCTATACTTTCAAAATCAGAGGTAATACTTTGTATGTATTAAATTAGAATATCTTTGAAGGTTAGTAGATAAAAGACAAACTGAACCATATGTAGTCTAAATGCTTATGCTTATCTAGAATGGTTGTGGTAAATATTTTGGTTACTATTGGTGTCAGTGTGTGTTTTTGGTCACTGGATAGCGGTATTATATTTCTATCACTTGATTAAACTTCTTGGTAATCACAATCTTGGTACAGTAAGTAAAGCTAAGGAGTCCTTGGGATAATTTTTTTTTTATTGTACTATGCATAATTTCTGGGGATATAGATAAATAGATATATAGACAAACAGACAAATAAATAGATAGATAAATATAGATATACATATAGATATAAATATATGGAAGAAAACAAAATTAAAGGTCCCTGCAAATAATAATTTAACAGCCTAAACACAGAAATGACATGCAAATATGTATGTATAAAAAAAAATATACACAATGTAGAGGGAAGGAACGAGAAATAAGTGACCAAAAAAGTTCTTCTATAAAAGTTGGAATATGTTTAGAAATATACATGGACTTGCAACAGTCATCAAAAACGTACTTTGTCAACTGAGTATTTCAGTGGATTAGAATGGGGATAAACTTGAGGCAGAAGCAGACTTATAAGAATATTCAAACTGTCCAGGAGTACAATGATCTGTTTCTATTTATAAAGATTATTGCTTTGTGAGTAGAGGGAATTAATATATACAATAAATATTGCAAAGTTAAAAAATACCAAACTTGGTCATAAATATATAGGGTGAGTATAGTGTATTATAATTTTGGGTGACTGTGAGGCAACCCTGATACTAAAAATTTTGAGGTTGTAGAAATTCATATAATAAGTTCTGTTGATGATGAATTTGAAATGCCTATGAAATACCCATTTTTATGTGTCTAAGAGACAGCTGGTAATGCTGAACTATAGTTCAGAAGAAATATTATATCTAAATATATCATTCTGAGAATCATCTCCTAAAGATGAAACCATGAGAAGTGATGAGATCAGTAAACAAAATAATGTAGAATAAAAGAAGGAAGACTTAGTATGGATCTTTTGGGAAAGTAATGGGTAGTATATGTGATTTGTGGTTGTGATCTAGATAAAGAAGAAACAAAAGAGATTGAGTACAAGTCATCAGAGAGATCAAAGGAGCAGCAGAAGAGAGCAGTTTCACACACACACACACACACACACACAAAATAAGGAATAAAATATACATTAGTAGAAAATCAACAGTGTCAAATGTTGCAAAGATCAAAAAGAAAACTGACTAATAAAAAGCCATCAGACTGGGCAGTTATCAAAGTAATATTTGAAGGAGCAGGTTTTTCATTTTTATTTTGTTTGGTTTGGTTTTGGTTGTAGTTGTGGTTGTTGGTTTCTTTATTTTCCAATGATGAGATTGGTAATCATATTGAAGAAGTTTAGAAGGTGTCTGGGGTAGAAATTGAGGCATAAAATATAGGCAACTTTTTCAAGAAGTTTAAATCTAGATAGAAGGAAATATCAGAAAATTAATAGCAGTCATGGTCAGATTGAAAGAGTTTTGTAAAGATCAGAAGATCTACATGTTTTAATATATCTAGAAAAGAAATAGTAGACAGGGAGAGATTAAAGTTTAGAGAGAGAATGGAGATGACAGCAGAAACAATCTATTAAAAATGGAGGGGGTATATTATTAACTTATAGAGGGAATTTTCTTAGTAATGGAGGTTCATTTTTAATGTGAGACAAAGTTTAGGGAGGAGATACTGTGTAGAAATATTTGCATGATGTGAAAAGTGTGGGACAAGATATGATTCTTAGGAAACAGACAGGTTTTTTTTGTTGTTGTTTTGGGGGAAATAAAGTATGAAGCTGGAAAATAATGATTAAATAAAGGAAGTGAAATGTGAAGCTTGAAACAGGAAGAGAAATATTTGAAATAATAACTGATGAATGAAATAATGAAGCTATAAGAAAAATATAACCTAAGTATCACATTGAACTCTGAGAAAAAGTATGATATGTAGAAAAAAACAGTAATACTTTTTGTTAAGATTTACTTTGTGATTCTTGATCATTATTTCACTTAAAAGGAAAACAGCCTTTACATTTCCTCTGAATTTTCACATCCTGTCCTCCTTGTTTTAATATTTCCTGGTCATAAGAGCTGAAATAATATAAAACATAGTAATTTTATAAAACATTAATGTATTTTATTGAGCTGGATGTTTGCTTCTGACTATCTTTAAAATGTACACTTTCATTAAATATATTAAAATGTCATGCCAGTTTATAATAGAATATGACAAATGCAGTGAATTGCTACTTTCAGAATACCTTGAATGCTCCCCTTCCTGATCCTGAAGGGGTCCTGATCTTGAATCAGTCAAAAAATATGCCCAAGAATGGTTTTATATATAAACATTTTTAATGGGGAAAAACATTCTTACCTTACAAGTTTTAGAAAAATAGATAGAAGGATGTATGTGTATTTTGGCTTGTAGTTTGCATAAGCTACTGACTTACAGCATGATTATTTTTTTGTTATTTGTTTTTTTACATTGTTACAATGACCAAAAGACCATGATGCTAGAGTAACAACAATTGAATAGTAATCAAAAGACCTGAGTTCCTATCATGGCTCTAAAGCAAATTTCTTTTGTTCCCTTGTCATTTCACCTCTCTAGAACACTCTATCTATCTATCTATCTATCTAATTATGTTGTTTTTAAAATAAAATACCAAAAAATAAGTTGGATTTATTTTAATAGGTTTAATAATTTATTATGATTATGATTAATTATTATTAAATGAAGTTTTAATAAGTTTACTTTAACATCCCTTTTACTTCTAAATCTATAATCCTGTATCTCCTCATGAATGTTGTTGTAATCATTCCTCTTTTTACTGACAATTTCAGTGTTGCCTTTCTCTTCTCTATGATTTTGTATATGAGCTAGGAAAGAAAACTTGAGTCAACCTCTTAGTGGAAGAAAGGAAAGGAGAAGAGAGGAGAGGAGAGGAATATTTCGAAGTTTGCTTTCTAGAGCCCCCAAATTGGGGTGCCAAAATATAGTGTGCTTTCTAGATCCCCAATGTTGGGATGCCAAAATATATCATCTGGACTAGCTCTTTGGAGGATCAGGACTCTAGCCCAAGTCCTTAGTCTTAATGGAGGAGCGATGAGGCAGAGACACCCATGATTTTCAAAAATGGAGTCCATTTATTTCAAGTTCTCTCAACCCTAAATACTTTAGTACAATTACATCATTATATCATACTGTGCATGTGCTAACTATAGCACCCTACTATTATTATGTAAATGCTTATTTTACTTTAAATATCCCTGCTTCAAGTAGAACACAGGTTGTTACGCCTTCCCGTTCCCCTCTTCCCCTCTACATCTCAGGAAAGCTGAGATACCCCAAGGGGGGAGATGAGAGTTGAACCAGACACAGCAGTTTCCCTCTGGGCTGTAGGGTCTTATACCTCACTGAGAGGTCCCCCACTGTCTGTGGCTCTCTACAATATTCATTGATGTATATCAGAATTAGATAAATGTTTCATTTACACTTTTAATTGTTTTAATGTTAATTGTATGTTATATATCACATACATGTATCTATATCAGTATTGTCTGTAATATTAAGAATTTACAAAAATAGAGATTTTGTTTACATTTTCACTGAATTCCGTTTTCATTACCTAATGAAATAGTTTTTTTTTTTTTTAATCATGATGAGCTCATCATGTCAAATCATCTCATTTATTTAGAAAACAAATTTGAGGAAGATAAGGAATATTGGGGATGTATGATATGCAATGAGTATATAAAACCATATACTTAGAGTAAGCTTCACAGTAGAAATAAAGTTGAAAATCCCCTCCACAAATGAAAAGAAAAATCTAATTAGAAGAGTCTGCAATTTGCTTGATTTATTTTGTAATATCTTAAAATTATTCTAATATTATTTGCAACCTTTTATTCTATGAAAGACTTTGTCTTGTTCATTTTTTAAACTTTTATTTAATTTGACTATATTGAAGAGAAGTCTTGAAAATTACATAGTCAATTATCAAAAAGACCTTTCATGTTGATTAATGAATTCAATTTGCACATTAATTAAAAATGAAAAATAGTGACTGCATTTTAATCTTTCTCATAAAATCATAACAATGCAATTTTCTGTCTGTTTAATTTTGTATATCTAATGAATATATGCATTAGTGCCATTCTCCCCCATTGCATTGAGTTGAGAACATTTTGGATAGGGAAGAATGGAGTATGATTTGAATGTTCATTTATAGACTATTCAGGGAAGAGAATCGGTTACCTCCTTCCTCACATGCATTCTTCAATAGGCTCAACTGTTCTGCATTTATTTGTTCCTCTGTCTACTGGTATGGTCACATAAAATATGTTTAGAATGTGCTTATATTGTGGAAATACTGGTATTTGTTCTTTTAAGAAGTATAAAAATTTGCTTGTATCTTGGAAATGATTTACTAGAACTACATTTAATAGTGCACCTCCTGCTGGTATATATTTATTATTTAAGTTAATCAATATTAGCTAAGCATCTACAACATGAAAATTACTAGCCTAGGAAATGAGCATGTGAAAATGACAATACAGCTCTTCTTTCTTTTTTTTTTTTGATTATAACTTTTTATTGACAGAACATATGCTTGAGTAACTTTTTTACAACATTATCCCTTGCACTCACTTCTGTTCCGAATTTTCCCCTCCCTCCCTCCACTGCCTCCCCAGATGGAAAGCAGTCCTATATATGTTAAATATGTCACAGTATATCCTAGACACAATATATGTGTACAGAATTGAACAGTTTTCTTTTTGCACAGGAAGAATTGGATTCAGAAGGCAAAAATATAAACAGTTTACATTCATTTCCCGGTGTTCTTTCTTTGGGTGTAGCTGCTTCTATCCATCCTTAATCAATTGGAACTGAGTTAGATCTTCTCTTTGTCGAAGAAATCCACTTCCATCAGAATACATCCTCATACAATATTGTTGTTGAAGTATATAATGATCTCCTGGTTCTACTCATTTCACTTAGCATCAGTTCATGTAAGTCTCACCAATCCTCTCTGTATTCATTCTGATGGTCATTTCTTACAGAACAATAATATTTCATAACATTCATATAACACAATTTACCCAACCATTTTCCAATTGATGGGCATCCATTTATTTTCCAGTTTCAAGCCACTACAAACAGGGCTGCCACAAACATTTTGGCACATACAGGTCCCTTTCTCTTCTTTAGCATCTCTTTGGGATATAGGCCCAGTAGTAGCAATGTTGGATCAAAGGGTATGCACAGTTTGATCACTTTTGGGGCATAATTCCAGATTGCTCTCCAGAATGGTTGGATTTGCTCACAAGTCCACCAATAATACATCGATGTCCCAGCTTTCTCGCATCCCCTCCAACATTCATCATTATTTTTTGCCTGTCATCTTAGCCAATCTGACAGGTGTGTAGTGGTATCTCAGAGTTGTCTTAATTTGCATTTCTCTGATCTATAGCAATTTGGAACACTCTTTCATATGAGTGGAAATAGTTTCAATTTCCTCATCTGAAAATTGTCTGTTCATATCCTTTGACCATTTATCAATTGGAGAATGGCTTGATTTCTTATAAATTAGAGTCAACTCTCTATATATTTTGGAAATGAGGCCTTTTTCAGAAACTTTAATTTACAGCTCTTCTTTCAAGGAACTTATCCTCAAATGTGGGCTACTGATATGATACGTGCTCTCAATTATATGTTACACTTTAGAATGTCTGGAACTTTAATCTGAACTTGTTTCAAAAATATATGAAGAGTGAATGATTACATTCAGTTGCAAAAATAAAAATAAAAATCAATAAAGGGGAAACACATTTGAATTTGAAGGAAAAAAAATGTGATTTCTACAGAAATAAAAAGAGAATCTGCAAGAGATGACCTCTGTAAAAGTAGGGAGACAGAAGAGAGTGGGACAAGTTCAACTTCATGAAAGGAGATTAGAGTGAAATGAGGACAAAAAGATGACTATAGAAGGTATTGAATGATAGAATAAGGAAATTGTATTTTATCTTATTGGCTAAAAACACAAGTTAATTTTTCCTTTTCTGATATATCTTATAGAATTTAAAGTTATAAGATAGCTATACCTGAAAAAAAGTATATTAGAGAGGTTAAAAATAAAGAGGTATGAAAAACTAAATTCTTAAAAACATTTTCAAGACTCAATGACATTTGAACTATGTATTAAAGAATGGGTAGAAACTTAAGTAACAAGAGATGGGATGGATCAGACATGTCAATCAGAACAGGTTGAATCTAAAGATAGTAGTTCATAATAGAGTTGAAAAAAAAAGTTATTTCACATATAAGATTCTTGAATGCACGTTTTTTTTCTTTTCTTTTAAAAATATTATTACTATGTCCTATATTCTTTACTCAGGTGCGCTCCTTACAATAATAAATTAATATAGTCTCATAAAAAAGATCCCTGTATTGCTAATGTCTGAAAATCCATGTCTCATTCTGCAAATGTAAACAATGTTTTCTCTATCATAAGAAGTTTAAAGGAGATTTCATTTTGATTGCTCATTGTATAGATCAGAGTTATAAAGTCTTTCAAAATTTATTATATATATGTATATATAATATTTATCATTATAAAATTATATCTCTGATTTATTTACTTCATAATAGTTTATAAGCCTTCCTCATATAAATTTCTCCAGGTGTCTCTGAAATCATCCTGTTGATCATTTCTTATAGAACAATAATCCATAAAATTCATATACCATAACTTATTCAGCCATTCTCCAACTAATGGGCTTCCACTCAGTTTTCAGTTTCTTACCATTCTTACCATTCTTACCATCAATGAAGTATGACACAAACATTTGTCCACATGAGGGTCCATCTCCCTATTGTGTGACCTCTTTGTGATATAGGCCCAGTAGAAACAATGCTGAATGAAATAGGATATAGAGTTTTATAACACTTTGGCATTGTTTCAAAGTGGTCTCCAGGATGTATGATTCAATTTGCAACTCTATCAACAATGTATTTGTGTCCAAGTTTTCCCCCATCCCCTTCAACATTCATCATTATCTTTTCCTATTATTTAAGTCAGTCTGAGAGCTGTGTAGTAGTACCGCAGAGTAGTCTAAATCATGAACTCATTTTGACCTTATCTTGGCATAAGCTGTTAGGTGTGGACCAATGCCTACTTTCTACCATACTAATTTCCAATTTTCTAAGCAATGTTTATCAAATATTGGGTTCTTATCCAAGAAGCTGGGGTCTCTGGATTTATCAGTCACTAGATTAATATATTCATTTACTACTGTATCTTGTGAACCTAAACTATTCAATTGAACGACTATATTTTTCACCCAGTAGCAAACGGTATTGATGAACACTGATTTTTATTATATTATTGGGTCTGGTATAGCTAGGCAACTTTCAATTGCATTTTTAAAATAAAAATCAACTTAGTTTTTTTTTTATTAGATCAATAGTTTTCTTAATTTCAATTTTATTATTCTTTTTATTTTCAGAATTTCAAATTTTGTATTAATTGGAGGGGTAAATTTATTCTTTTTCTATTTTTTTTAGTTGCAATACCGATTCATTGATCTCTTTCTCTATTTTATGCAATTATGCATCTAGAGATATATTTCCCTTTATTGCCACTTTGCCTGAGTCCCACAAATTCTTGTATGTTGTCTCATTATTTCCATTCTCTTGGATGAAATTATCTATTGTGTCTATGATTTGTTGTTTCACCCACTCATTCTTTAAAATTAGATTATTTAGTTTCCAATTAATTTTTACATTATTATCCCTTGGCCCTTTATCACATGTAATTTGTATTTCATTATGATCTGAAAAATTGTATTTACTATTTCTGCCTTTCTGCCTTTGATTTTGGAATTTTTAATGACCTAATAATCTGGTCAATTTTTGTGTAAGTTCCATATGCCATAACTAATTTTTCTAAAATTTTATTAATCTCTTTAACTTCTTTCTTATTTATTTTGTGGTTCTATTTATCTAGTACTGAGAGAGCAACATTGAGATCTCCCACTGTCTAATATCTCTTGCAACTCTCTTAACTTCTCCACTAGGATTTTTGATGCTATATTACTTGGTGCATATGTGTTTATCATTCATATTATTTCATTCTCTATGATATTCTTTAGCAAATTTCTTTCCTTATCCCTTTTCATTAGACCTATTTTTGCTTTGGCTTGATGTGAGATCAAGATCTCTGCCCCTCCTTTTTACTTCAACTGAAGCATAATAAAGCTTTTTTACCTTTACTCTGTATGTATCATTCTGCTTTAAATGTGTTTCTTATAAATAACATATTGTGGAATTCTGACTTTTAATCTAGTCTGCTGTCCATTTCAATTTTTTAGAAGAATTCGTCACATTCACAGTCAAAGTTAAAATTACTATGTATTTCCTGCCATCTTATTTTCCTTAAATTATGTTTTTCTCTTTCCTTACCCCCTTTCCCTGCTTCCTAATGTTTTGTTCCAACTACCACCTCACTCAAACAACTCTCCCCTTTTATAGCTTTTCCACCTTTCTTAACCTTTTCCCCTTCTTCTTCTGTTCTCCTTTCTATTACCCTGCCCCTTTCCTTTCCCCTTTCCTCTCCTACTTCCCTATAGGTGGGACAAGTTTTCTGCAATGCCAAATATGTCTGATGTTCTCTTTGAGCCAAATTTGATGAGAGCATCCTTTCTTTCCTTTGTCATATGTCTTTTTTGCCTCTTCATAAGATTTAATTTCTCATGTTACCTTCATTTTCCTCTTTTTCTAATACAATCCCCTTTCTGCCTCTATTTTTCTTTGTTATATCATCATAATAAAATGAAATTCTTCTTACACGCTCTAAGTATACATATAGTAGAGATACAGTTCTCAGGAATTAAGCATATTGTTTTCCCATAAAGGGATGTGAACTTTTTAACTTTTAGGAGAAAGTCATTTTTTCCTTCATTTTGACTTTTTTATGCTTCTCTTGAGTTCTATATTTGAAGATTATACATTTTATTCAGCTCTGGTCTTTTTTTTATCAGAAATAAATGAAATCTAGCTGCTTCATTCAATGCTCATCTTTTTTCCCTGAAAGATAATGCACAATTTTGCTGGATAGTTGATTCTTTTCTGCAATCCAAGTTCTTTTTGCCCTTCAGGAAGGAATATCATATTACAGGACATTTGATCCTTTAAAGTGGAAGTTGCTTGGTCCTGGATAGTTTTAATTGTGGCTGCTAAATATTTGAATTGTTTCTTTTTGGCTGTTTAGAAGGTTTTCGCTTTGATCTGATAATTCTGAAATTTAGCTATGATGTTTCTTAGAATTTTTGTTTTGGGGTCTTTTTAAGTAGGTGTTCATGAATTTTTTCGATGGTGATTTTACCCTCTGGTTCTAGAATATCGGGGTGGGTTTCCTTGATGATTTCTTATAGTCAAGACTAGCTTTCATTAGGAAAGGAAGGCAAACTGTACAGGCTTTTACTATGCTCCTAGCTTCCTATTTTGTTATCCCAGATTGCAAACATAAACCTCGAGCAGCCTCATGATTTTTAGAATGAGACTCTTGGGCTGCCTGAAATAAAGAAGTATTGGCTAATATTGTTAGAAGGCTATCTGTCTTTGAATTTCCATAAAAAATAGGACGTGGAAGTTCACCATGAGAGAGGACATGCAAGATATAAATCTTACCTGAATGCTTTCTCACTTGCTCTTCAAGGTCTTTAAAGAGCTGATATATATGAAAAGCTACAAATGTTATTTGGGATGTGGAAATTCTTTTGTACCACACCTACTCAATAAGCTGAATCAGTTATATAGACATCTCCTGGATAATAAATAAGGTCTAGCATGATTCCATTCAATTCATTCTGCTGAGTGGATTGAAAAGGAGTTCTCACTACTCTTTTTACTGTTAAGTCATGAGAGTATACAGAACAAATTTTATTTTTGGATGCATCTGTAAAGATAGTTGGTCCTTTAAGAGGAACTTTAGAGACCTTTTCTTCAAAAATCCATTGCCGAATTGGGCTTGCAACTAAAAATGCTAGAAAAGGAACAAATTAAAAACCCGCAGTCAAACACTAAACTTGAAATTCTAAAAATAAAAGGAGAGATCAATAAAATTGAAAGTAAAAAAACTATTGAATTAATTAATAAAAAATTAATTAATAAAAAAGAGTTGCTTCTATGAAAAAACTAACAAAATAGACAAACCCTTAGTAAATCTGATTAAAAAAGGAAAGAGGAAAATCAAGTTGTTAGTCTTAAAAATGAAAAGGGAGAACTCACCACTAACGAAGAGGAAATTAGAGCAATAATTAGGAATTACTTTGCCCAACTTTATGCCAATAAATTCGACAACTTAAATGAAATAGAAAAATACCTCCAAAAATATAGCTTGCCCAAACGAACAGAGGAAGAAGTAAATATCCTAAACAGTCCCATCTCAGAAAAAGAAATAGAACAAACTATCAATCAACTCCTAAGAAAAAATCCCCAGGACCAGATGGATTTACATGTGAATTCTACCAAACATTTAAAGAACAATTAACTCCAATGCTAAATAAACTATTTGAAAAAATAGGGATTGAAGGAGTCCTCCCAAACTCCTTTTATGACACAGACATGGTACTGATACCTAAACCAGGTAGGCTGAAAACAGAGAAAGAAAATTATAGACCAATCTCCCTAATGAATATTGATGCTAAAATCTTAAATAAAATATTAGCAAAAATCCATTGCCAATTATGTAAGAGCTATATTATCTTTAATGGAGACTCATGTGTAAAATTTGCAGCTGTGGCCAATAAAATTTGCCACACTGGGATGGTTTCACAGCAGACATTTTGTTCATTGGTATAAAAGGTGTATATCTTATCAGAGCTTTTCCCAGATAATTGTACTGCTTACTTAATGGCCTTTAATAAGATTCTAGCCAGAAGTACTGGGTAAGGAGTACAGCTTTTTTCTGGTTGTGCTGGGAGGATTACCCACTCAGTCACCTTATTTCCTTGACAAAGGATTGCTGTGGGTACCTCTTTTGTAGCAAAAACTGATATTTCCAAGGTTTTTTTGAGCAATTCTTTCAACCACCTTGGATAAAGCCAGTTCAATCTCTCTCAAAGCCTCTTGAGCTTATTTTGTAAGCTGGCATGGTGAGTTTAAAGCAGTGTCTCCCCTTAAAATGTCATATAATGGTTGTAATTGATAAGTAGCTGAGCCTAAGACTGGACACTTTCACTAGATATCTCCTATCAATTTATGAAAGTCATTTAAGGTGTCCAAGTTTTCTTGTTAAAGAAAGCTTTCTTACTGTAAGCATCTTAGGATATACTTCATATCCTAAATGTTGGAAAGGAGTGAGCCTTTGAATTTTTTCTGGATTGATGTGTAATTTGTAGTTCTTTATTGTTTCTAATGGTCTTTTGGTGACATGCTTCTACTATTTGCTCCTCAAATGCACACCCCAAGATGTCATCAATGTAATTTAACAATATAACTTTTGAAAATGTTTTTTTTTCCCTTGGGGTAAGAACAGCAGCCATATATATTGGACACATAGTAGGGCTATTTTTCATTCCCTGTGGCAAAACTGCCAATTCATATATTTTATAACTCTCAGATAAATTAATGCTGGCAAATCTTTTCATATCCTCCTTATCTTGAGGGATAGAATAGAAATAATGCTTAATGTCTATAATCCAGGCAATTGAGTAGGACATGGAAGTCCAAGCTGAAGAGTTCCCATAGTTTCCATCTGTTCATTTACTTTTCTCAAATCAATCAACATCCTCCATTTTTCAGATTTCTTTTTTACAACAAATACAGGGGAATTCCAAGGACTTAGAGAAGGTTGCAATTGTCCTTTTTCAAGTTGCTTTTGTACTATATCTAATAAGGACTGAATTGTATCACTTGTTAAGGGCCACTGTTCTACCCACACTGGTGTATCAGTTTTTTATTAAATAGGGACAGGTGAGAGTGCAGGCAGGCCTTCAACAGTAGCCCTGCTTAAAAAGCCGAAGTACTGAATTGAAATCCTACCATTTATAAGCCCCCACAGATTGATGGGGATTTTATTTACTACAAAAGGAGTAAAAACTGCTATTTCACTATTAAATATCCACCTCAAAGAGGTAGCACTAATTTCAGCTGCTATTGATCCTCCTATGCCAGACATAATCTTTGCCCAGTGTCTGGGCCAGTTGGCACCTCTAATGACTGTACGATCTGCATGGTGTCTACCAACCATTTCAGTGGTATGCCATTTACATAGTGAGCATAGGACAGTCAGCTATAATAATTGCAGTCCAGAATATTCCTGGATTCTGTTGTTGGAATCAAAATCTGGGTAAATAATACCAAATTGCCTATTAAGAGTGTGTATCAGTAAATCTGATGCTACTACTTCTCCTGGGTCACGCATTCTTTACCTGTATTAGTGATTGGGATGATTAGCTATACATTCCTCAGTTTCCCAAATCAGTGTAAGGATAGACACTGTTTTGAAAGCACTCTCAGGGGGGAAAATGGTCATGCCTACTGTGTGTGGAGGCAAGAGATCTATAGGCCATACAGTGACAGATTTCACCTCTCCAGGGAATATCTCAGTAGTCCCAGCTGCATACAGTTCTGTTCTCCCCAATTGCATTTCCTTTCTCCTATCAGGTTGCTTCTCCGCTGATTAATCATGTTGGATTATTGAACTTCTAAAGATTCTCTGGGTGTAACATCATTGCCATCATGCCCCAAGTGTGTTTTTTTTTTTTTTTTTTTTTTTTTGCCTGAGGCCCTGGAGCTGCTGAGCTTAGCCTCCCATTTACCTGAGTGAATCTATTTTTGATGAGCTATGGAAGCCTTTGTTGCATTTTGGACATGGAGTTTTGGGTCTTGTTTTCCCATCCTGTTTTTTCACTCTGTCTGTATACCAACATTGAGCTTTCAAGTGCCCTACATTACCACATTGAAAGCACTGATGAGTCTCGTTGGAGGTCCCTTGCTAAAGGGACTCTGTCTTCCCATTTTCAGATCTTGAAAAGTCTGCATCATAGCATGAGTATAAAAGATATTTGTGCCCACTGTGGCATAGTGTCTTATGATTTCCTTTAAAGGAGCATCCTTTGATAGTCCTAGTATAATTCCTCTGCAATCCTCATTAGCATTTTCTTTAGCAAGTTGTCTTATAATTTTTGTTGCTACATTTTCACCAATAGTTTGTATGGCAGCTGTTTGCAAACATCCCACAAAATCAATAAAGAGTTCATTTGGACCTTATTCTATTTTTGTGAAGACTTCCCTCTATCTTGCCATCCTGGGAAAGTGCCCATACCTTGATAGCAACAGAAGCAATTTGCTCATATGCTGCCATAGGATAATTAATTTGCTCTAAAGTGTCTGCATAAGGACCTATATTTACTAGTTAATCAAAGGTAACTGGTATATTAACTCCAGGTTGCCTACTTCATTAGGCTTGTATTCTGCAATGTTCACTATACTCAGGAAGCCACAGCAATTTTTGTCCAAGTTCTAAACATATCTTTGCTATAAATTTCCATTCACTAGGGGTTAAAATTTCATTAGCCAAATTTTATACCATCTTAATATAAGACGATGTAGACCCATAAAGAGTGCAAGTCTTTTTCAGAGCTTTGATAATTTCCAAATTAAAAGGTGTGTATCTTCTGCTGGCTTGACCTGAAGAGTCAAACTCTTCAATCACAGGGTATGCTTCTATTCTCAAATCAGATGTATTCTGTCCTTCCTCTTTAGCTTTAACTAATACCTTTTGTAATCCTGTCGTATGGAATGGACAAAACTGCTGCATGGGTGGTGCTGATGGTGTCACTGCTCCTCTCATTCATGATCCTTCCTCTGCCAAAGTTGAAGGCAAAGTTGAGGGAGGAGGAGGATCAGGAGATGGGAAGTGCCCTAAGGGCATCTGCTTGGGCATAGACAGAAGTGAAACTGAGCTGTGAAAGTGAGAAGTACCACACTCCTTAAGCTCATTAGCTCCATCCTTAACTCATTTCTTGTCAAACTCTCCATGCCTTTCAGCTGCTTAATCAATACAATCCCCCATCTGCACTTTCTCCTCATACTTCTGCAATGTTCTCTTCTTTTCTAAAATATGATCATTCTCTGGGAGCAGATTTCTTGGGGAGCTTCTGGAGACAGCCTTAGTTTCAGTTCAGATCAATAATCACCCCAAATGCAGCCAGCAGTTAAAAGTCCAGTTCCTTTATTGTCTCTTCCAAAATAGCCTGATTAGTTTTCTTAGAGGTCTATCTCGCTCCTTGGTTCCAAAAGCTCTTGCAGCTTGTCCTTTGCCTTTGCCAGCTTCAGTCTCCAGCTCTCTCTGAATCTTGGCTCTACTGGATTCTGGCTCTCAATCTCTTCAACTGACTCCTCAACTGACTCTTCGCTGAGGCTCCAAGAGCTTCTTTATATATGATCTGTTAAAGGTGTGAACTCAAAGGTTGACTCCTCCTCCGAGAGTGGGATTTTGGGAGATATAACTTGTGAATCTCCCAAACTTATGAACTCTAACATGTGAGTTAATGTGTGAACTCTCAAAGGTGTAAACTTAAGTACATAAGCATTGTTTCTATCAATTCCAATGAGTTAACATTTTGTAAGGATTCCAATATACTATGTTGTTGGAATCTTTACAAAGTGTTAAGTCATTAGAGTTGAGATGTTTTGGGCCAGAACCTGAAACAAGGTACTAAGCAGAACTAATTGATACAATGCTCGTGTTCACATCTTTACTCATTGGAGTTCACAAGTATGGGAGATTCACAAAGTAAGCTTTGTAACTTGGTGAATTCTCACCTCCCTTAGGTGTGCCTCCAGAAGGAGGAGTCAACCTTTGGGAGATCATATATAAAGAGGCTCTTAGCTTCGGGTTAGTTAGTTCCTTCAGGTGAGAGTGCAACTGAATTACATTGGAAAGGAACACTTTGGGCCAGACACAGAGCACTCTGGGAGAGCCAGAAGCCCTCTCTCGGAGACAAGAAAAATTCATTACAACGTTTACCTTGGTGCTGGCTGGAAGCAGAGGCAGAAGCAAAGGACAGAGCTGCAAGAGCTCTTTGGAAGCAAGACAGATTCAGCTTGGTGCTGGCTGGAAGCTGAAAAAAGCAGAGGCAGAAGCAAAGGAAAAAGTTGCAAGAGCTCTTAGAACCAAGGAGAGAAAGAGGCCTCTAAGCAAAGCTAACCGGGCTATATTGGAGACAATAAAAGATCTGAACTTTTATCACCTAGCTGTGTTTTGGGTGATCATTACTCTTCACTGATACTAAGACTGCCTCCAGAAAACCTCCCTGAGAAACCTTCTCTCTCCCAGAAAGAACCATCTTATCTTATATATTTTAAAGAAGAAAAAGAACACTACAGTATGTTGTCTGGCTATCCACATTATTTTTTTTTCCTTTTTTTTTTTTTTTTTTTAGAACTTGTGAGGTTCTTTAAAGCCAATTGTATTATACTACACATGAAGAGTGTTACCTCAGGAATTGATTCAGGACTCATAGCTTTGTAATATACAATTAGTTGTTCTCACACTATTTTCCACATATCTAGCCGCAATTTTTCTTCCTTAGAGAGTCAAGGAGTCATACACTCTAACATATTTAAGAGTCCAGTGATCTGTTTCTAGTTTGCAACAAATCTTGCTTTTTTATTAACCTAACTATGCATGCTACACACACCCCTAGGGGTGGAAAAGACTATGTTCTTAGTTTTTGCCCCATTTCAGCTGAAAAAAATGAAAATGACTAGTTTAGCCCTTACCAAAATTTTCTGTTTATTTATTTTTGTACTCACCCTGTTTCGGGGTCATAGGGACTTCACTTAATTTACGATCATGTCAGTTGAACTGCTGAGTGTAGGTCATTACTTCAGAGCTTCACATCTAGGACCTCACATCTAGGGCTCCACATTTAGTGCCCCACGTCTGGATGCTAAAATGTAGTGTCTGGACTAGCTTTTTAGAGGCTCTCTGGATGGGCCTTGATCTTTACTGGAAAAGTGATGAAGGCAGGAAAGCCACCATGAGGATAGGCAAGGATGGAATCTGTAGTCTCTTCTGTGTCTATGTCCAAATCTCTGAGTCTGAGATCTAGCTCGAGCAGACACTCTTTTTTTTTTTTTTAATAACTTTTTATTGACAGAGCCCATGCCTGGGTAATTTTTTTTTACAACATTATCCTTCTTGTTGCACAGGAAGAATTTGATTCAGAAGGTAAAAATAACCTGGGAAGAAAGACAAAAATGCAAGCAATTTACATTCTTTTCCCAATGTTCTTTGTTTGGGGTAGCTGCTTCTGTCCATCCTTGATCAATTAAAACTGAGTTAGATTTTCTCTTTGTCAAAGAACGCCACTTCCATCAGAATACATTCTCATAATGTTGTTGAGGTATATAATGATCTCCTGATTCTGCTCATATCACTTAGCATTAATTCATATAAGTCTCACCAATCCTCTCTGTATTCATCCTACTGGTCATTTCTTACAGAACAATAATATTCCTAACATTCATATACCACAATTTATTCAACCATTCTCCAAATGATGGGCATACATTCATTTTCCAGTTTCTAGCCAATACAAACAGGGCTGCCACAAACATTTTGGCACATACAGATCCCTTTCCCTTTTTTTGTATCTCTTTGGGGTATAAGCCCAGTAGAAACACTGCTGGATCAAAGGGTATGCACAATTTGATAACTTTTGGGGAATAATTCCAGGTTGCTCTCCAGAATGGTTGGATTCATTCACAACTCCACCAACAATGCTTCAGTGTCCCTGTTTTCCCACATCCTTTCCAACATTCCGCATTATCTTTCCCTGTCATTCTAGCCAATCTGACAGGTGTGTAATAGTATCTCAGAGTTGTCTTAATTTGCATTTTTCTAATTAATAATGACTTGGAGCATATTTTTATATGGCTAGAAATAGTTTCAATTTCTTCATCTGAGAATTGTCTTGAGCAGACACTCTTGTCTCCAGTCCTCTCGGCCCTTAAAGACCTTAGTGCAATTACACCACTAGAGTACAACAAGCATGTGCCAACTCTAGAATCATTACATTATCATATCACACTAAGTATATACTCAACTAGAGTAATTACATCATTACATCACACTAAGTACATGTGAACTAGAGAACCATTTTCTCATCAATTACACTGAGTAAACACCCTGTTGTAAGTATCCTTGTTTCAAGTATACTTTTCCCAAAGTTCCCCACAATCTGCATCCCTCTACAATTTCTTGAAAGACATTTTCTAGGTTCTTTTTTTCATAATGGTTTTCAGTTAGTTTAGTAATTCTTAGATTGTCTCTTCTGAATCTATTTTCCTAGTTTTTCCAGTGAAATATTTTACATTTTCTTCTTTTTTTTTCATTTTTTGTTCTGTTTTACTGATTTTTGAAAAATCAGTTTACATATCTCTCTATCTATTTCTGGTTCTATCTCTCTCTATCTATATATGTAATATATAGATAGAGAGAGAATATAATCCTTCATAAAAGCAGTTTGCAACAAACATGAAAAAGTCACTAAAGTGTTCCTCGTTTTATATTGCAAATATATCAAAAAGAAAGAAAAAGCAACTATATGTACAGCAGTATTTATTGCAGCTTGTTGAGTGTTGACAAAAAAAAAAAAGAAAAGAAACTGAGGAGAATCCATCAAATGGTGAATGGCCAAACAAATTATGGTAAATGAATATGATAGGATTTATGACATAAGAAATTATGGAGAACATAATTTCAGCAAAATCTGGGAATACTTGTCTAAAATGATGTAAATAGAAGGGATAAGATCCAGAGCAATTTATACAATAACAGAAAATTGTTAAGATAATTAATATTTCAAAGTTTATAATTCTGTTCAACAATGACCAATCAAAATTCCAAAGCAGTCATGCTGAACCATACTATCCATCTCTAGGAAGACTGGTAGATTCAAAGCAACAATTGAGTTTTTTTCTTTCTTTTTTATTTTTTGAATTTGGTTAATGATGACTATATTTATTCAATAAGTTTTACTTTTCTTGGCTTCTTAATAAGAGAAGAAAAGAGAGGGGAACAGAAAAAAAATGTGAAGTGAAAAAAATTCAAAATTTGAATTTAGAAAGCTAGACTATAAGGTATGAGATGAAAGGGTGACTTTTTTTAAAAAAGCAGAATTAGTGGGGTTTTAGTAAAGAAAATGTTTTATATTATTAAATGATGAAGGCATTATAAATTTATGCCTACCTTAAAATAATACAGGGAGTCCCTTATAGTGTGCTTTCTGGAGATCCTTGTTTGAGCACCAAAATATAGTGTGCTTTTTAGAGCCCCCAAATTGGGGTGCCAAAATATACCTATCCAGACTAGCTCTCTGGACAATCTTGGGATCAGCCTTGATCTGTGTGTGAGGAGTGAGGAAGTCAGGAGACTCACCACTAATGAGCAATTCAGAGTCAAAGACTCTTGTTTAAGATAGAAGAAAAAAGATGACTAGGTCAGCAACTAGAAGAGGAATATGAAAAGAATTGAAGGCATTTTATAACATGAAAATAAGACATAATTCTGAAGAAATTCTATAATCATTTATAATTTGATGTCTGATTTAAAAAAAACTATCAATTTAATATGACAAATTTAGAGTTGTCTGATTATTTTTAAAGAGAAAAATTTATCACTGAGAGGCAGAAAGCCATCATTTCATTTGAGTCATTGAGAAGATTACATCCAAGTATACTAAGAATCTAGTTACAAAAGAACCCAATGGAGAAATTAAAGTCATAAAATGTAAAACTATACTATGGGAGGTATGGCAGAGAGCAGTAGTCCACTGATAGAAGGCTTCAGCTGAGTAATTTCTAATTAGTTGGAGAACTGATTTAATTGAATGAAAGCTCTCACGAAGATGACAGACTTCCAAAGACACCTAGAGTTAGTGAAAAGTGAAACTTTGAAGGACTTAGTGTTCTTTTCTATTACCGTTAGACTTTGAAAAAGAAAAATAAAAGATTTTTTTTTTTACTTGCTTCCTTTATTCTAATGAGCTGGTCAATCCTTTCACCATTAGCTCCAAAAACATCAAATAACACATCTGGATGAATATCTATGTGTTCTAGATAATTTAGAAATAACTACTTTGATGAGCTTTTCAATTGTCTTTCTTAAAGATAATTGCTATTCCCATTAAGAGTTACTACTTCCTAGATGTCCTATTAAGGGTAATGGCTAATTAAAAGCTAGAAAGTACTGCATCTAAGTAGAGAAACAAAGAAAAGGATTTCTCTAACAAAAAAATAAGTAGTCAAAAAATGAGTAGAATCATTTCATATGCTGAAAATTTTCCTGAATGTGCATAAAAATAATATCAAATAGCTGATAACATCAACACCTCTATACCAGAAGGAAAAGTTACTCTAACTATGTGAGTTTTCCTCCTTCATGTATTTCCTAATAAGTTACCTATAATTGTGTGCCCATTCTACAACATAAAATAAAATATGATCACATATCTATATATTATATAGATAGATCACATATCTATATATTATGTAGATAGAGATAGAGATATGTGATGTTTAGTTTTATATATATATATATATTAAGATGTTTTATTATTCATCTAATTGATTTTATCTACAAACATGTGTTGGGGGGGATGCTGTCTCTGTTTATTTGTTTTCGGGACCTGTTCTTATGTATATCTCTTCAATACCATTATCTTTTGCCTTATTGTTAAGAAATATTTATGTTAATATACAAAATAGCTTTCTGTGACTGGCTATCCAAATAGAAAACAAACTGTATAGAGATTTAAGAGCTAGAGTCACAAGTAGAGAAAGTCTATTTCCTGGTAATAGGCTTATTTCTAGGATCCTGGGAGATTTTGAGTATATTCATATGGTAAATCATTTAAATTTGCTAAGGTGACAGTAGGTTCTAATTTAGTGAACAAAATAGAATAGAGCAAAAGGTGTCTCCTGTACTGTGTGGGGGGAGGACATATTTTGTGTCATCATGTGGGTATTTATATACCCTATTTTGTCTGTAACCCTACTCTAATGCCACTTTGTTTCATTACAAGATGAAGCCGAAGATGGATGAAATAAAGCACATAATCAGTAATTTGTTATTTCTTCTCTAATTCCTTCTTTTAGTCAATTAGTTTAACAAGCCATTATTAAGTACCTACTATGTGCCAAGAATTGTGTTTGACATTGTGCTAAGAGCAGGGAATAGTGAAAAGACACAAAAATGTAAAAAATTTTTGTAATTACCATCCCAATATTTCAGCCTCATTTCTTACTACTTCTTTCCACATATTCCTCCAAGCCAAGATGGCCTACTTATCTAGCTCTCCCATATAATGCCATGATGCCATGTGCGTTATCTTTATTAGCATTTTTATTTTAGGGCTTCTCTCCATCACCTATTGATGCTTTGCTCACCCTAAAAAGCCTGGCCAAATGACAACTTTCCCAGATTCTGTCATTTAGTGATGTTGCCCTTTCCAAATCACATAGAACACTGAAAACAAACAAAAACCTCACCATTTTAAAAAAATCAACAGACTTCTTTTAAGCATTTCTATATGATTTTATGTTTTAATTTTTCTAATATTCTTCCAATTAGATTGTAAGTTTTGGAAGTACAAATGTGTGGTTTTATTTTTTAACATTAATTTAACATTTTATATAATTTATATATATATATATATATGTGTGTATATATATATTTAATGATTATATTTATATTTATTTATATATATTTAATTATATATATAGATATATATATAAAATCATTAAATTTAATGGAAAGTTTCTACCTTCCCAAAGCAGATAAGCTGGTAGGTGAATATGAAATGTATGTGAATAAAAGGAATACAATCTGATGGTGTTAGTACAAATTGCAGAAATTAGAACAATAATTCCTAAATGGATGTATTTGGGAAGGCTTCATTAAATCAGGGATAATTGAGCTGCAAAATAAATGATGGGAAGAACTTTAAGAGATAAAGATTGAGGTGTGGAAATTCCAAATAAAGGAAATAAAATGATCAGAGGTTTAAATTTACAATTTATATTTGAAATTTACATAAAGCATAAGTTTAATTCAGAGACTAATGAGAAATTCAGTTTGACTACAAGAAAATTGCAGTCACAGTCACATAATTAAGATTTTTAATGCATTACCAAAGATTTTAGAAGCAATGTGAAACTGTGGTTTTTGAATTAGGAGAAACTTTGGTCTGAATCCTTCCTTTGCTAATTTATATCAACATGGCTATAGACAAGTTATTTGACATATCTGATCTCCAATGTATTATTTGTATAAAGGAACTATTATTGTTATATAAGAACCAGTAAGATGATATTTGAAATATTGTATATTGTATTTATACTTATTTCATATGTGGAACACCACTGAATATTTTCAAGTAAGAGACTAAAGAAAAATTTATAAGATCACAAAAGAAGCTATTGTATTCAAATAAATTATCAAAGTATCTAAAATAAATAATCTGACCTCTGATGAAAAACCTTGGGAAAGAGAAGTGAAGAAACTATTTCAGTAATTTAGGTATGACTTAAGTAGGATGACAGCAGTAAAATTATTTTTAAAAATTCTTCCTAAGGACTATAATTAAGAAATATGTGTTATGCTAAAATCAATCAATTTATTAGCATTTATTAAGCACATATTTGATAAATGCTAGAAATTCAAAGGTAAAAATAACAATAAAATTATAGAATTTATATTTGTAATCATAGTAATTTTATATTGCATTAAAATTTTGAAAAATTCTTTATAGATATTGAGTCATATTACCCTTACAACAGCACTGAGAAATAGGTGCTATACCATTTTACAATGAAGAAAATGAGACAAAGGGAAGTGACTTGCCCAGGGTCACACATCTAATTAGTATCATAGACAAGATTCCTACTCAGGCCTTCCTGACTCCATATTTAGAATTTTATTCATTGGACAACCAAGGATCTTAGCTAAAAAATAAAACAAAACAAAAAAATTCCCTTAACTCAAAATGCTTACATTCTATTGGGGAAGTGGGGGAAAGTATGTATATACATGTACAAAAATATGTATGTACAAAGACATATATAAAAATAGAACATAATTTCATGGTTATAATATTTATAGGGGTAAAGAAAGACCTCCTGTAAGATGTGGCCTTTAAATTGAAATTTTAAGAAAGCTAGGGATTGTATAGGATGAAAGTAATGAAAATATGTCTTACAGGTCTGGTGACAAGATCAAAAGCCGAAGAAATGTTTACTTGGTGAGTGCAAGTAGCTGAAGTGAAGATTTTTCATCACCCTAAAGTACATCAAGCCTATAGGCCTAAGTTTCAGTTTCTCATAAGCATGAACCAGAGTAGATCAAACCTATAGGCCTAAAATTCAGTTTCTTGAAAATCATGTAATAGGGGAGGGAAAGAAAACCTGTCAACATTCCAATTCCTAATCAGGGAACACAACCTACATAGCCAGTCAGAATATATAAGGGGTACTGGGGGTGGGTCTGGGTTGTTTCTTGGGGTACTCTGTATAAAAGTTGCAAGTAGGCACTGGGGGAGAAGGGGGAGTAGCTCTCTCCAGGCTCTGGAAACATCCCTTTTACTTGGAGTTTGGATGACTGCCCAGCCCTCACAATGTTCTTTTTTTTTTTTAATAACTTTTTATTGATAGAACCCATGTCAGGGTACTTTTTTACAGCATTATCCCTTGCATTTACTTCTGTTCCAATTTTTCCCCTCCCTCTCTCCACCCCCTCCCCCAGATGGCAAGCAGTCCTTTACATGTTGAATAGGTTGCAGTATATCCTAGATACAATATATATGTGCAGAACCAAACAGTTTTCTTGTTGCACAGGGAGAATTGAATAACCCAGGAAGAAAAACAAAAATACAAGCAGTTTATATTCATTTCCCAGTGTTCTTTCTTTGGGTGTAGCTGCTTTTGTCCATCTTTGATCAATTGAAACTGAATTAGCTCTCTTTATCGAAGAGATCCACTTCTATCAGAATACATCCTCATACAGTATCATTGTTGAGGCACAATGTTCTAATAAAGCTTTTGTTCTATACCTTGAGATGCCCCTGAGAGTTTAATTTTGGATAAAATTGCCCCACACATTGGTATAGTTAACTATTTTAGAGATTGGAAAAAATCTGCATTTTGTATCTTTTTTTTAAAATATTTTTTGCTTCATCAGTGTGTTTAAATAGGTTAAAGTTGGAGTTATCCCAACTGTATGCCAAAATTGTAATTGCATTTTTCCTTCTTCAAATTAATATTCATTTGATCTCTGAGTTTCCACCAATTTATCAGTCTGCTTGTGCTCAGAATACTGATTTGAATTTGATTCCCACATCCATATCCAATCATTTCCTCTCCATCACAATATAATTGACTCATTTTATTGGGATGTTTCAAAATGATTACTGTTTGGATTATCTCTTAACTATCTTCCTAAAGAAAAAAGTCATGATTTATAGCAGAAGTTGTTGTTATAGCATGTACAGTCCATTGGCCTTTCTCATTCCTTATTCCTGATGCATATTTTTCAACATTTGTTGCTATCCTATCTTATGTTGAATAACACTTTGGAATCAGTAAATTTTATAGTATATTCTGACTTTTTTTTTGAAAGATCTTACTGAGTTCTTTTTAGAATATGGAACATGTGTAGTAGTCAACTGGTGATATGGGAATGGAGTTTAAAAATAAAGGACTGGATGTATAGAGTTAGAAATTTTATGTACAGGAATAATAGATGAACCTGTGTAAACAAAAAGAAAAATAAGTGTCCAGATCTGAGCTGTGGGGAATAGCTATACTTTGAGCATAGAAGAGAAGAAATTAAGAAGGAATAATTAGACAGCAAAGAAAACAACAATTAAAAAGAAAACAAGAAAAGAGACCATTTATGTTTAGGAGATAGAGAAATGGAAATAGTAGCATTGTCAAAAAGCCATGACAATCAAAATGAAAACAATGGAAATTCTCTCAAATTAGCAGTTAAGAAATTGAAGGAAGACATTTCAGTTGAGTTTCAGGATCAAAAGTCAGTCTACATGAGATTGAGAAGTGAGTGTGAGTGGGTAAAAAGAATAAGAAGATATAAAACAAACTGATAAGGAATTTTCTATGAGAGATAGAAGAGTTATGATAATGGCATGAAGGAAATTTCTAGAATGTGAGCCATACTAGCATAGTTTTCAATAATACAAGCTCCACATTAAGCATTTTTTTTTTGCAAAGGCAATAATACATGAACATGACAACACAAAGAAGTTTTTTGCACAACAATAATTAGAAAAATATCTGATTTTCTGGATTTGCTGAAAATTCTCTAAATTTTCTCTACAGTTAATTCTCATAGGAAGAAAAGAGCAGAAGCTTATGACTGGAAGAGAGAAAGTATACTGAAAACTGGACAGATTATTACCTAAAAGACTAAGGATATTAAAAAGACCGATTTGAGTGATGGCTTAGTTTGCTTGTCATAAGCCTTAATTGTGGGGAATATTAGAAAGATAAAGGTGCTAATATTGAGAGAATGCAAAACAAATAGAATTGGTCATTTTTGCTTGTTTTTATTTGTTGGTGGGTGTTTTGGGGGGCAGAGTTGCTTTTTTTTATTTGTTTATTGATATTTTGTTTTAACCTGAAAGGCCACATTACTTAATCAGGGGAGAGATGATAGTGCACTAGAGACTGATCTCTGGTATATTATGTAATTTCCCTAAGCCTTAGTATCTTCATTTGTATAAAAAAGAAATGGATGCGGTAGCATAAAAGACCTCTTCCAATTCTAATCTTCTAAACCTATTTCTTGCTATGACTGGCCCTTGTGTGATTTTGAATAAATAAACTGCTGATTCATCCATTCATGCTGTATGTTTTATTTTTTACTCAGAAAATGAATGCCATTGATTATGTATTCTACTTTACTATCTATACACCTTGAAGTCTTTTCCAGTTCTATTTTATATTTTCTACACAACATATATTTCTTTCCTTTTTCTTTTCCTTGTGTGTGATACTAAAGTGCATTTCTTTGTTTTATGTGGCGAAAAAATAAGGTAATACACTAATTCATGAAAAAACCTGATTCGAGCTTGATTCCCAGTATAGTCCTCAAAGAATCTCTCAGTTTCCCTAGAGTCAATCAAGTGTGCAATGGATAAAGCACTAGACTCAGAGTCAGGAATATTTGAGCTCAAATATGATCTCAGACATTTACTAGGTGAATGACGCTGAGCAAGTCTCTTATCCTTTGTCTTACTTTGCTGGAGAAGGAAATGGTAAATCACTTCACTCTATTTGCCAACAAACCTCCAATGGGGGTTATGAAAAACATGAGCACACACATACAGGTTCTCTCTTTCCTGCTGTGTCCCTTTCCCCCTTTTCCCATCTCTCTCTTTATTCATCCCCTCTCTTTTTTTCTCTCTCTTACTCTCTGTCTCTCTGTGTATCTTTCTCCTCTCTGTTTCTCTCTATATGTGTCTCTGTCTCTTTCTTTGTGTCTCTTTCTGTTTGTCTCTCTGTATCTGTTTCTCTCTCTCTCCTTGTCTCTGTCTCTGTTTCTGATTATCTGTCTCTGTCTTTTCTGTCTCTCTCTCTCTCTCTCTCTCTCTCTCTCTCTCTCTCTCTCTCGTTATACCTCTCTCTCTGTGTATACCTCTCTCTGTGTCTTTCTGTTTCTATATCTCTGTGTTTCTGTCTCACTGTCTCTCTGTGTGTGCCAATCTGTGTCTCTCTCATAGACACACATGCACAATGATAGAGACAGCAAGGTGTTTTGGGGAATAGAGCATTGTATCTGTAGTCAAGAAGATATGTGTTCAAATCACTACTGCAGGAAAAAAATGCTTTGATGATAAATTTTGATGATTAACTAAGTTACTACAGATGTATCCACTGTTCATTTGAAAAGTAGCATGACATTTTCCCTCAGGCTTAAAGAATCTGTGTTTACGTAACAGAGATAACATGCTACTGTGCGGTTATTTTTTACAGTAGTGAAGTTGCATTTGTACTGATACAAACTCTGCTCCCTTGCCTTGTAATTAATGGCAAACATTTAGGAAGCATCTGGCTTGGGTTAGAGGTGATGGTTGTGGCTGGGGCTGCAGAGCAGGTTTTTTTTTTTTCCTGGTGAGAACTAACTGGCCAAAACAAGAGTCAAAGCTGTGACCTTTGCTTTATTAGCACAGAGCTTTCCCTATACTAAGTGACCCACTTTTCACAGGTTGAGCTACTAAGCAGTTGCAAGGAACTTTGCCCTATTAAATGCCAGATACATATAATTAAATGTTTCAACTTGTAGCTTTGCATCATTTAATAAAAATATATTATATATTAATTCTGTTCAACAAATAGTTCCTGCAATATTCATAATGTTTTGGTTGGGATCATGGAAGGAGCTAATAAAAATAAAACAATGTCTTTGTCCACGGGGTGCTGATACTGTAGAAAGATAGAAGAGATACATTAACTAAAGTACAATCTGATCAATGTGAGAGAAATCCAACTTGATCCCTTAAAAATTGGGGAATCAACAGAAGACAGATTGCAAACTTGATAGATCAGAATACCTTCAATAAATAGGAGAAAGGGATATTTGAAAAATTTTACAACATTTACATATATATTTTATATGTGTTTGTATAAACATATATACACACATGCACTTACACACATGTATGTATAAGAATATATGTTTGTATGAGTGCACATACATACAAATATATTAATGTAAATATAGAAATATGAAAAATCATAAGGGAAATTCATTAGATAGAAAAAACTGAAAAAGTAAAGAAATTTGTTTAGTTTCATGAAAAATTGGTTGATACAAGAAAAAGGAAGAAAGATAAATTCTAAACAAAACAAGATATTCTTATGTTCAAGATTACCCAATGAAATAAAAGCAGACAATGTGAGAGTATTCAGTTAGTCATGCCTTTGTTGCTTAAACTGAGTCCAAGAGCATATTTTATTATCTAAGCCCTATACCACATTTCCAGTACTGAACAAACCATATAGTAGTGTTTATAAAAGCAGTTCATGCACTGCTTAATGCCAAATGCATTCTAGTAAAACAGAATGAAATCACTTGCTTTTAAAAATGTATAATATAGTCTCTTAAAGGCAAATGTTCTGTCAGTCACATGAATAATAAATGAAGAACCAATGCCAAGGAAATTTTTAAAATGTTTAAAAGTCCCTCAAAATGTACTCATAAATAAGCACACTTTAAAATCATTTTCTCTTTACAAAAATTAATAACTCATGTTTCCCAAGTTACATGTGATTTTTAATATTGGTTTTTAAAACTTTGAGTTCTAGATTCTCTCTTTTCCTATCCTCCCCCTTATTGAGAAGTAATATGTGAAATCATGTAAAACATTCCCATATGTCATTTATGAAATAAAATATAGATCTTCCTCCAAAAAAAAAACCTCAAGAAAATAAAATTTTAAATAAGTTTCAATCTTTATTCAGAAACAATCAATTATTTTTCTGCATATGAATAGCATTTTTTTCATAAATCATTCAGAACTATCTTGGATCACTGTATTAGTGAAAATAAGCAAATCTTTCACAGTGGATCATTTTGTTCTATTTCTTTGTGCAGAATACATTTCACTTTGCATCAGCCCACAGGAGTCTTTCCAGGTTTTTTTCCAAGAGCATTCTGCTCTTCATTTCTTATTAGCACAATAGGATTCCATCAAAATTACACGCCACTGATTGTTCAGTCATTTCCCAATCAATGGGCATTCCCTCACAATCCAGTTCTTTGCCCTGAGAAAATACTTTCTAGAAACATTTTTGAACATGTCTCTTTTTTTTTAATCATTTTTGGGAATATATGCCTAAGAGTGGTACTGTTAGGTCAAAGGATTTAAGACCCCTTGGACATAGTTCCAAATTGCTCTACAGAATAAATGAGTCACTTCACAATCCCACCAAAAATGCATTAATGTCTCATTTTTTTTCCCCACATCTCTTTCAACATTTTTTTATTTTCCATTTCTGGCCTGTTAACTAAACTAATAGATATGAAGTAGTTCCTCAGAATTGTTTTAATTTGCATTTCTCAAGTCAATGGAATTAGAACTTTTAAACATATGGCAATAAATATATTTGATGTCTTCATCTGAAAACTGTTCATCTCTTTTAATCATTTATCAGTTGGAGACTGACTTTTTTCTTTTCAATTTGACTCAGTTCCCTATGTTTGAAAATGAGACCATTACCAGAGAAACTTGCTTCAATTCTTTTTCACTTTTATTATCACTATCTCCTTTCATCCAACCCTCCCCCATTTATTCTATTTTCTCTCTCCTTTTATCCTCAAAAGTACCTCACTCCTCAAAAGTCTTTTGCTTCTGACTTTCCCTGCCCAAATCAGCTCACCATTCTATCAGTCTTCCTTTCTCTTATCCCCTTACCCTTTAGGGCAAGATAGATTTATTTTTTCCTAGCAAATTAATTTGTTTTTATTATATATCACTTTATGAATTATGTTGGGAGAGAAAATTCAGAGCGAAAGGCAAAAAGCCTCGGAAACAGAAAAAAATAGAAAAAATAAGTTGATTTACATTCAGTATCGTTAGTTCTTTTTTTGGATTCAGATAGCATTTTTCTGACCAAAGTCTATTGGGATTTGAATCACTGAACCACTGAGAAAAGACAAGTCTTTCATAGTTGATCACCACACATTCTTGCCGTTATTGTGTACAACATGTATTGTGTACAACCAGGAGGTTCTGCTTGTTTCATTCAGAATCAGTTCATGTAAATCTTTTCAGTCATTCTAAAATCATCTTCTTCATCATTTTTATAGAATAATAATATTATATTACCTTCATATACTACAACTTGTTCAGCCATTTCCTAATTGATGAGCATGTACTCATTTTCCAGTTCTTTGCTATCACAAAAATAGTTGCTAGCAACATTTTTGTCCATGTGTGTCCTTGTCCCTCTTCTATGATTTCCTTGGATTACAGACCCAGTAATGACATTACTAGGTCAAAGGGTATGCACAGTATTAGAGCCTTTTGGACATAGTTTCAAATATCTTTCCAAAATGGTTGAATCATTTTACAGCTCCACCAAAAGTGCATTTGTGTCCCAGTTTTCCCCTGTTCCCCTGAACATTTGTCATCATCTTTCCCTATTATGTTAGCCAATCTGAGAGGTATGAGGTAGTACCTCCAAGTTGTTTTAATTTGCATTTCTCTAATCCATAGTGATTTAGCACCCTTTTTCATAAAACCTCTGTCCCTTCTTTCTCTTTGTCTATGTGTGTGTTTGTCTTGCTCTCTTTCTTTAAATCTCTCTCATTGTCTCTTGCTTTGTCTGAAAGAGAGAGACAGAGAGAGAGAAAGAGAGAGAGAGAGAGAGAGAGAGAGAGAGAGAGAGAGAGAGAGAGAGAGAAAGGTAGACATAGATATTCTTTGGTTTTATTTTTATTATTTTCTGATTTCTCATACTGTCTTTAGCTTCATTTTGCTCAATTCTAATTTTTACAAAAATTAGTGTGTTTTGTATCATTTTTATATCTTCTTTTCCTATTTGGCCTATTGTGCTTTTTAAGACATTCTTGTCTTCATTGGTTTTTAAAATAAAAACTTCTTTTTGAAGAAACTCTCATTTCTCTTCACACTTTTTTCTTTACCTCTATTAATTGACTTTCAAAATCCCTTTTGAATGTTTTTATGGCCTGCAACCAATTCTCATGTTTCTTGCAACCTATGGATCTAGGAGCTTTCACTTTGTTATTTTCTTCTGTGCATGTGTTTTGAACTTCCTTATCACCATAGTAACTATGTATGTATGGTCAGAATCTTTTTTCTGTTGTTTGCTCATTTCCATAAACTATTACTTGACTTTTATCTCTTTCTTGGGGTAGAGCTCTGTTTCCAGGGTGGAAGGTACAATATTCCAAGCCTCAGGGGTTTGGGGCAGCTTTCATATAACTGTCCAGGGACATGTGAGTTTTCAGTCTTTCAAGGTGGTATATCCTAAGAAGAGTCTTATTGCTGTTTTTGTTTTATTTTGTTTTGTTTTGTTTTGTTTTTTACCATTAACCCAGCTTATCTTTCCTAGAACTGTGAGGATAGTCCCTAATCCACTTGGCTCTAAATGTTAGCGTGCAAGTATTTTTTTCCAAATCCTAGGATTATGACCTAGGACTGTGTCTAATATCTGAGATGAGCTAAGCAATATAGTCCTGATAGCAAATCTGATAGGTGATAGCAAAAAATCTCTGTAATCTCCTTTTGAACAACTGTTTGATTCCCTTACTGTCCATGGGCTGATATCTCCAGAAGAGGCCTTTGCTAATTCAGAGATTTCCAATGCCTGTTCCTATTTTGCTGGAGCAGTGACTATGCTGTTATACCCTGCATTGGACTGTGCTCCCCTCTCACCCTCATGTAATCAACTTGTAATGCTGAATTTCCATGCAGTCTTTGCTTTCTGTAGGCTAAAAAACTATGGAAACCACTACTACTACAGTTTCAGAGCCCCCGTGGACTTCTCATGGTTTGTTGGAGCCAAGGTTTTGCTGCTGCAAGCTCTGCCAAACTGTGCTCTCTTCTCAGGCTGGTGCAGCAAACCTTTTCAGCTGACTTTATAAGTTGTCTTCAGCCATAAAATTGCTTCACTCTGCATATTTGTAAGTTCTGACACTCTAAAATCTTATTAGAGTCATTATTTAATGGTGTTTGAAAGAATTATTGGGGAGAGCTCAGTGAGTCTCTGCCTTTACTTAGCTATCTTTGCTCCCCCTCTTTCATATCATTCATATCCAATTAACTAGGGTCTAGCTGAGAAATAAAAAAAAAATCAAAAACTGGAGTGAAGTCATGTTTTAGGAAAAAAAATAAATTGGCTTTAAAATATGTCCTCTCTATATTTGAATTGTTTAATATAAAGGATCACTCTCCTTTTCATTTGCCATGTGAATTATTTTTCAATATGTGCTGACATTTGAAGCTGAATACCAGCTGTAAGGCAAAGATATATAGTACAGGTCAACTTGATCTTATTTGCTTTATCTTCCATTTGATTTTCTTATTGTTCAATAAGATACTTTATTTTTAAGTCTTCAAAATCATCAAAATGCCTAATTTAATTTAATGCAAATTGTTATGTTCAGTATTATGAATTGCTATAATAAAGTTGTGAAGAGGAAATTTAGAAGCAAAGTCTGGAATGGTCACAAATCCAATACCCTTATATATTTAGCATAACAGTTCTTGAAGGATTCTAAATTGCCACAGGTAATTCAGAATCAAAATACTAGAAGTCTATTGCTGAGTTTCATTTTATGAAGATTATATTTAATTTAACAAGTTCTATGTTTCAATAACATATGTAAAATACCCTAATTAATGAAAGGGTCATAATTGTTTGTGGGATCTTAAATATTTTTCCTATTGTGTATCTTAAGCAATTTGACTCTCAGGTTTCTTTCTCAGCTAAATGAGTATAATAGTTGTGCCTACCTACTGTACAAGGTGCCATGAGGATTAATTACAATTTTTATTGCATCAAATCATCCTATGTAAATACTACTAAATTATTTTCCCTTTATTATACCTTTTAATTTATAAAACTTATGCATGGATAACCCCTCAACATTGACCCCTGCAAAATCTTTAGCTTTAACCTTTCCCCTCATTCCCGCAATTCCTCCTTCCGACAGCAGGCAGTCCAATTTCTGCCAAACATGTTAAAATATACTTTAAATACAATACATGCATATATATGCACACAGTCATTTTACTGCATGAGAAAGATCAGATCTAGAAAGAAGGTCAAAAAAAAAAAAAAACTTGAGAAGGAAAACAAAAATGCAAGCAAAGAATAACAGAAAGAGTAGAAATGCTATGTTGTGGTGCACACTAATTTCCCATAGTTCTCTTTCCGGAAGTAGCTGATTCTCTTCATTACTGAACAATTGGAACTGGTTTGGATCATCTCATTGTTGAAGATGGCCACATCCATCAGAATTGATCATCATATAGTACTGTTGTTGAAGTATATAATGATCTCCTGGTTCTGCTTATTTCACTTAGTATCAGTTCATGTAAGTCTCTGCAGGCCTCTCTGAAATCATTCTGCTGGTCCTTTCTTACAGAACAATAATATTCCATAACATTCATATACCACAATTTATTCAGTCATTCTACAGGATGGGCACCTATTCAATTTCCAGTTTCTAGCCACTAGAAAAAGGGCTGCCACAAACATTTTTGTACATATGGGTGCCTTTCCCTTCTTTAAGCTCTCTTTGGGATATATAAGCCCCTTTTAACACTGCTGGATCAAAGGGTATGCACAGTTTGATAACTTTTTTTGAGGACAGTTCCAAATTGCTCCCCAGAATATTTGGATCCATTTACAATTCAACCAGCAATTATCAGTGTCCCAGTTTTCCCACATCCCCTTCAATATTCATCATTATCTTTTCCTGTCATGTTAGCCAATCTGAGCATTGATACCACTAAATTACACAATGTATAGAGAAGACCAGCATAATCTTGGAAAAACCTACTAGCAATCATTTCAACAAATAAAGTTGAGAAATTTTTGCAAAAATTGTATATGCATTTCTGTGTGCGTATCTGTATGTATGTATATGTGGATGTGTGTGTGTGGATGTATATATGTATGTAAAAAATCAGAAGAATAATTGTTTGGATAGGACTGAAAAAACAGAAAAGCAATAATGCTTGATTAGTTTCATTCTACAATGCTGTGCACGGTTTTCCTTCACCTGCATGCACAGATTGACAATCCTGTCCTGATTCTCTCACTGCTTTCTCTTTTGATCAACACATATCCCCAGGTATAACCCAAGGGAAAAGAGGGAAAAGGATAGAGACTGGACCTCTAATGACCCCAGTAGTCTTATCATCATGCCTTGGGGGAAGTTCAAAACCCCTAAGTCATCTTGTCAAGGTAAGACTAGCAACAATACCCCAAAGTCCTTTCCTTAATAATATGAATATGAACTAGCCACCAATTCCCCAGGAGTATGGAAGACTTCCATACACCTTCCCCACAAAATACTGTTATAACTAAAGAAAAAGTCATTAGGTCCATGGTTCTCACTTTCTCAGATGCCTAATTCTGCTAAATTCATATAAAAAATATTTTAAAAAGCCAGAAGACTTACCTACTTCAGGGTATTCTGTTCCATTCAGATCCCCAGCAGATGTCCTGGTTTTCACCTTCCTTTACCACCTTGTGCTTTTATGACTACCCCCTCGCCCCAATAAGCTTCCTTACCCTATTTTTTGTTTCACTGTAATGAACCTTGATAACTCAAAAGCTACTTAAATTTGTAATATTAGGACTTGTAACAAGACCTAATGCATCTGTCTTCTAAGAAAGCTTTTACATACTTTGCAATGCATAAAAAGACAGCCTATGACAAATATATCATATTTTTACTAATACTTAATATTTTATTATAGATAAATGTATTTTCACATTAATATCACAGGTGGGATGGAGGGAGAAACACATGCAAAAGGGAAATGAGCAAAAAGCATGAAAGAAGAAAGAGATAAGCCCCTGTTTTTATTTTGGTGAAATTGTCAGTATAATTTGCAATGAAATTGCTTTAGATTCTTAAAGTAATAATATTAGGATAACACTATAATCTGAAAGGCAGTGAGCCTAGTAGATAGACAGACATTCTCTAAGTGAGAGCAACTTAATTTCAAATCCAGTCTCTGATACATAACCATTGAACCTAAGTGATTCACTTTTCTTTTTAATGTCCCAAGCAAGGATGTAAGGCTATTAATTACAAAAGAATTACAGATCTACAAAGGTAGAAGGAAATTGTTCACTGGGAATAATTGTTTTTGGCAACGTAATAGCTGGTCATATAAAAAGAAAAAAATATATATGCATTTATATGGTGCTCCAAACTTTGCAAAATACTTTCAATACAGGATTTGATTTCAACTGTAGTTCACAAGACTATATTTTGCATACTGAAGATATCATGATCTCCATTATAGATAAAGCAAAAGATTCAGACACCAAACAACCAGTCTATCATCACGCAGATCAGTAAGGCATCGTGTAAGTCTCTTTTCTGAAATCCTCCTGTTGGTCATTTCTTACAGAACAATAAAATTCCATAACATTCATATACCACAATTTATTCAACCATTCTCCAATTGATGAGCATTCACTCAGTTTCCAGTTTCTGGCCACTACAAACAGGGCTGCCACAAACATTCGTGGACATACAGGTCCCTTTCCCTTCTTCGGGATATAAGCCCAGTAGTAACACTGCTGGATCAAAGGGTATGCACAGACAATAAAATGTAATAATCCCATCTTCAATAACTGTTATATTTAATTGTATATGGGGACTTCCGGCCATGATGGCGGAGAGGAGGCACACTGCTGCATAAGCTCCACGCTTTCTCTCACTATCCATTCCATTACAAGCCTCTGAATTAATGCTTGACTGAAAAAAAACCCACAAATAGTTACCAAGAGAAGCCATCCTTGAGATTCGCCAAGAAAGGTCAATCTTTACTGGAGGGGTGGGATGTTTTTAGATCTGGCGCAGGCTGAGGGCAGCGGCAGTGAGAGCACGGGAGCAGACTGGAGAGGGGGTGGGGAGTGATCATAGCCGTCTCTGCG